>NW_025320800.1:0-3424 GCF_019176455.1 Solea senegalensis | reverse complement strand
CGTCCAAAATGAGACAAAGAAGTCATAGTATAGTATGTCTTCCAAAATCACTCAAAAACATCATATTATAGTATGTCATCCAAAATCACTCAAAAACATCATATTATAGGATGTTGTCCAAAATAACTCAAAAATTCATAGTTTAGTATGTCGTCCAAATTTTGACAAAAAAGTCATAGGTTAGTATATTGTCCAAATTTTGACAAAAAGTAATACTATGGTATGTCGGGCCCAAAAATCAGCCAAAAGCCGCGTATGTCGCCCAAAATTGGTCAAAACGCTATAGTATAGTATGTCGCCCAGAATCGGGTCAAAACGCCATAGTATAGTAGCGTCGCCCAAACGTCATAGTATAGAATGTCGCCCAAAAATCACTAAAAAACTTCATAGTATAGTATGTCGGCCCAAAATTGGTCAAAAGGCATAGTATAGCATGTCGCTTCCAAATTTTGACAAAAGTCATAGTACAGCATGTCATCCAAAAATCGTGGTCAAAAAGTCATAGTATAGTATCGTCGTCAAAAAAAAAATTATAGTTTAGTATGTCGTCCAAAATCGGTCAAAAAAGTCATAGTATAGAATGTCGTCCAAAATCACTCAAAAACGTCATAGTATAGTCAGTCAGTCATCATCTAACCGCTTTATCCTCCACCAGAGGGTCGCGGGGGGTGCTGTGCCAATCTCAGCTACATCGGGCGATAGGCGGGGTACACCGTGGACAGTTCGCCAGTCCATCGCAGGGCCACACACAGATAGAGACAAACAACCATTCACTCTCACACTCACTCCTATGGTCAATTTAGAGTGTCCAATTTACCTATTCCCCACATTGCATGTTTTTGGACTGTGGGAGGAAGCCGGAGTACCCGGAGAGAACCCACGCACACACGGGTAGAACATGCAAACTCCATGATTAAAGTTATTCTAATGTTTGAAAGACTCTGAGAATTTTAAAAAAACTTAAGAAGATGTAGTTTGCAATCATCAGCACAAGTAGCTCACCCCATCGGAAGATGACTTGTGTCTTTGAGGTTGTGAATTCAACTCTTTCTGTCAACTGAATTTCTGCACTACTTTCAAACTTCGGCCCAAAATAAGAAGTTAAAAATACCAGCAACATGTTGTTCTGCAACTTCTTCTGGAACAACAAGACTTGTATGTCTGAGGTTGTCAGTTCAAGTCTAATGATGAACTCAAGTGTATGAGTTCAGTGTTCAAAGTAAACCTGAAAAACTGTAGGAGCTGGTAGCTCAGTGGGCAAGAAAGCTTATGTCAAGTCCTGACATTGTAGGTTCAGTTCTTGTGAGGAGCAGGAGCTTTTAAAGCTCACCCTCCAATCTCAAGAATTTAAAAATACCAGCAACGTGTTGTTCTGCAGGTCAGTAAGAATAGCTCGTGCTGTGAGAGTCAGACTTGTATGTCTGAGGTTGTCAGTTCAAGTCTTATGATGAACTCAACTGTTTGAGTTCAGTGTTAAAAGTAAACAGTCAAGAGCTCTAAGAGAACCTGAAGAATCGTGAAGAGCATATAGCTCAGTGGACAAGAACACTGCTGTGAAGTCGGTAGATTGTAGGTTCAGTTCTTGTGAGGAGCAGGAGCTTTTAAAGGTCAACATCCAAACTCAAGATTAAAAGCAGACAGCAATCCTAGACGAAGGCGGCCTTTGTGGCGTGGTGGCATTGTTCCAAGCCGTAAGGTTGTGTCTCAACAGTAAGGTGGCAGGTTCAGTTCCCCACCCGGCGGTTGTTCATTGGAACAGAACCAAACCTAACCTCTTGCTGACCGACACAGCACACCAGGTGACCAACCCCAAGTGAGTCGTACCCCCCGGTGGCCGGCAGGGCGCGAGTGAGTCGTACCCCCCGGTGGCCGGCACGGTGCGAGTGAAGTCGTGGTCAGCAGGGGAAGGCGCGAGGTGAGTCGTGACCGGAAATACATTTGTGCCTTCGGTCGCACCTGGAGAGTTCAGTAGCAAAACAGTTGAGGTGGTGGGGGGCCGGCGCCCCACCCCCGCCACCCAGCCAACCGCATAAAGACAGCAGGTGGTGGCCTAAGGCCACCACCACCTGGCGTCTTAATAATGTGTTACCTTGCTGCACAGTGTAATATAAAGTATTTGACCTTGACCTTCCATGGCCCTCCTCCTTCCCACCCCTGCCCTGTGTGCTCCTCTCTCACCCTGTCTCCTGCTCCCTCTGCTCTCTGCCTCACTCCTGCCCTGCTCCCTCTGCTCCCTTCCTCTTCACTCCCGCTGCCCGGCCCTCTGCTCCCTTCCTCCACTACCTGCCCCTGCCCCTCCCTCCCTCACCCTCACCTCTCACCACCTGCCCTGCCTCTCCTCTCCTGTCCTGTCCTGTCCCAACCTCACCTCTTGCAACCTGCCCTCCTCCAAACCTCACCTCTTGCACAACCTGCCTTGCCCCACCCCTGCAAGGCTGCCGAATGGAACCTGCAAGGCTGTGGTATCGAACCGGTCACCTTGTAACTCACGCATTCCCATGGTTGTGAATAAAACCACTGCACCACCAAATTCTGCTGCTAACAGGACTTTCGGTCTCATTTCAATCTTCACTTTGGATGTTGACCTTTAAAATATACTGGTCTTCACAAGAACTGAACCTACGAGCTCTGGATTTCACAGCAGCATTCTTGTACACTGAGCTACCTGCAACTTCTCTTCTCCAGGTTCTCTTAGAGCTTTTGACTGTTCACTTTGAACATCACACTCAATATGGTGACCATAAGACTCGAACTCATAACCTTTGACATGCAAGTCTTATTTTTACAGCACGAGTTACTCTTGCTGACCTGCAGAGGTGAACGTTGCTGGTATTTTTAAATTCTTATGTTGGTCTGAAGTTGGAAGAAGTTCAGTTGATTGCAAGACTTGAACTCACAACCTCAGCGATCCAAGTCTCGTTCTGATGGTGTGAGCCATTCATTCTGATGGTGACCCTCTGACTTACTTGGTGTACTTAACTTTCTCGTCCAGGTCAGAATTTTGAAAACTGTCAATTGAGGGTTATCATAAGACTTGAACTCACAACCTCAGACTTACAAGTCTTGCTCCTCAAGGAGGAGCTATTCTTCCTGAGCTGCAGAACAACACGTTGCTAGTATTTTTAACTTCTTATTTTGGTCTTTAGTTTGAAAGCAGTGCAGAAGTTCAGTTGACAGTAAGAGTTGAACTCTCAACCTCAGTGACACAAGTCATCTTCTGATGGAGTGAGCTATATGTGCTGTTAAATAAACAGTGCAATTCTTGGTGTTCTTGAGTTTTTAAAATTCTCAGAGTCTTTCAAACATTAGAATCACTTTAATCAGCTGATCTACTTCATCAGACCATGAAGTTGTGTTGTTCAAGTCCTCAAGGTGTCAGACTCACTTCCTCATGGTTCTTCACTGTCTTTTTTTAAAGTTTGGT
>NW_025320799.1:90000-123983 GCF_019176455.1 Solea senegalensis | reverse complement strand
AAGGCTGCACTTCACTGCTCTCAAAGCTCTCCTCAGATTTACTCTGGGTAACACTGATTTTACTGGATGTGATGAATGTGAACTCTTCAGATGAAGACTTTGCGAGGCTCCATCCTGGAGGAGTCCGTGCCCTCTGCAGCTCGTCACACCACCCCCAGAGGCTTGAGTCCCAAGAGACTGCTGGAGTTCATCATGCCTGAACTGAACCTGCACTGTCTTCGCTTGGCCTCAAACTCCCCCAAGGTCCGGGACACTCTGCTGAAGCTGGACGAACAGGGAGTGAGTAAAAAAGCATTTGACACTAGAGTGTCAAACGGAAGGATTTTCTAGGAGTTTTTCTTTTGAGGGGATGTCCAGACTTACAGCATGTTGTTACTGCAAGTACTGTATGCAGTCTATTTAAAAAACAAACAAACTCAGCTGTCTGCAGGGATCGATCAGGTGTGTTCAACTGAGAAAGTGTTCCATTGTTTCTTGATATGGAGAAAAATTCTAAAATACTACACTGTGGCCCACGAAACAGATATAATATATTCGGCAACGGTAGCTTAGTGGTAGAGCGAGTTGTCTTTCAACTGGAAGGTTCAATTCCTGGCTCTGCTAGTCTACATGCCAGTGTGTCCTTGTAACCCCACGTTGCTCCTGATGGCTGTGCCAGCAGTGTGTGAATGGGTATGAAAACATAAGATAGAAAATGTGCTGTGTGAATAGCAAAACTGTAGTGTAAAGCAGCTTTTAGTGGTCATCAAAACTAGAAAAGCGCTATATAAATACAGACCATTTAATCAGTGGTCAGGAAACAGGTATGTGCACACAAAATACTAATTAATAATATTAATATCATTCCCATGAAATTTCCTTGAGAGCTACATAAACAAAAACAGTCGCAAGAGGGCTGAAGCTGCATGATGGACAGAGATAGTGTGATTGGGTTTCATGTTAGGTTGGGAATGAGTCAAAAAGATATTCTCAAAGGCCGGGTATTACAAGAAATAGTTACCCAAGTTAGGCAAAGTTAGAAAGATATTCACAGATTTGAAATTCAGGAATCAATAACATTTAAAAAAAAAATTGTGTAGATAACAAGCTAGAACCTAATTTTCATCACAAATTATTTTTTTGTGCACACAAATTAATATTTCATGGTCACAATCTTCTTTCCCCATGTCATGGGACTCCGTAGATTGATTAGTCTGTCCTTGGCTTATTTTAAAATAGTTTAAAAAGAGTAGAAACATGTCAGAAAGGTAAAGGTACAGTAAACACTAACAGGAAACAGTAGTGAAAAATAAGTAGCTAAACCACTCTGAGGGCTGGACCTGACCACTGACCTATAAAAAATGCAAACAAATTGTCTAGTCAGAAGCTTCATTGAATTGAAACTTTATTCTGCAGTGTAGAGGCTACTAAGAGCCACCCACAGCCAGTTTAGCTGAAGTGGACTAGTTCAGAAAAGTAAAATCAACTAGTGCATGGAGGCAAATGATGGAGTCAGTAGGTCTGCTGTGTGGGTGTGTGACATTTTACCAATGTGCTTTTTGAGCTGCAACTTAAAACATCTGATTATGAGCCAACCCTGTTAATATAAATAGTCTCCAATATAGTAATATAATTAGTATAGGATAGGATAAAACAAATTCTTTTTTTCTCTCTCTTCTGATGCAGCTGAATTTCCAGAGAAAAGTCGGGGTTATGTACTGCCGGGCTGGTCAGAGCTCAGAGGAAGACATGTACAACAATGAGAGCTCTGGGCCAGCATTTGAGGAGTTCCTGGATCTACTTGGGGAGCGGGTGCGGCTGAAGGGCTGGGAGAAATACAGAGCTCAGCTGGACAACAAGAGTGAGCTGAAAACACGCACCACACCCACGATCTGTTGGCCATATCTCACCTTGTCGCAGGACCATTATCAGAAGGGCATCTGCGTGCCAGTGAAAGCCTGGCCACATGTAATCTGAGTAATGCCTGCAAATAGGCAGAGTGACTGCTGATTATCACTGAGCTGTTTTCCAGCAGCAGCAGCAGAGAGAAGAAAATGGTGACACTGTTTTCATTCACAGATGTGAAGCCCTTCTGATTTTTTTCTAAATCTCTACCTCTGTCTTTTTGTGTTTTGTGTGTCTTGTGCTTGTGCAGCGGACTCAACTGGGACACACTCCCTCTACACACGCTACCAGGACTATGAGATTATGTTTCATGTGTCCACTATGCTGCCCTACACAGCTAATAACACACAACAGGTAAAATAAACCCTAACAGAGACATTTTGCTGTTTTGCCCTTGTATTTTTCTCTTCAAGGTCAGATACACTGTCTGGCCAAAAAAACATTTGCCACCTAAAAAAAAGGGTCACATCGTTGGACCGTCTTTAGCTTTGATTACTCACTCATTCACTATGGCATTGTTTCCATAAGCTACTGCAATGTCACAAGATTTATTTCCGTCCAGTGTTGCATTCATTTTTCACCAGGATCTTGTATTGATGATGGGAGAGTCGGGCCACTGAGCAAAGCCTTCTCCAGCACGTCCCAAAGATTCTCAATGGGGTTAAGGTCTGGACTCTGTGGTGAAAATGATGTCTCATGCTCCCTGAACCACTCTTTCACAATTTGAGCCTGATGAATCTTGGCATTGATTATCTTGGAATATGCCTATGTCATCAGAGAAGAAAAAAATCCATTGATGGAATAATCTGGTCATTTATTATATTCAGGTAGTCAGCTGACCTCATTCTTTGGGCACATGATGTTGCTGAACCTAGACCTGACCAACTGCAGCAACCCCTTACCTATTTGCTTAGTTAAATCCAGGTGGCAACTTTTTTTTGGCCAGGCAGTGTATTTCACCTCTGTTCTTTAACACAGTATCAATGTCAGTACAAAAACCTTCACTGCTGTTCACACTGTCATGGTTTTAGAGCAACTGTGTTCTGAAACAAGCATGACATAGAAATCCTGCCCCCCAGTGTTCATTCTCACCATGACGGTTTTCACTGTACCTTCTCAGATGACCTTCCAATTACTCTGATCACTTATTTATGAGCAGTGAGTGTTTTCAGTCTGTTTATTGTCTTTTGTAGTGCAATTGCACATTATATGCAAATGTTGAATGAGCACTACTGTTCATTCCTGAGCTTTTAAAACCCTCAAGGTTGCTAAGGTCCAAAGACCAGCAGCTCTTGTCCCCAGTACACATGAAAGCCAGGGGCGACCAAGTTTTCTCAGCAGTTGCTCCCAAACTCCCAAACTATGGCACAATGTTAGGACAGTCCCAACTCTTCAGAATTAGAGTGGTGTGTTCTTAGTTCATTGTGTCTTAATGTTGTCTTGTTGTTTATTTTACATTTTGAGTTTTTCTTAATTTAATTATGTGTACAGCACTTGTTAAACTTCAGTTTTTAAGTGATATGTACATAAAGCTGGATTGAATTGGATTGTAGTTGAGTGATGTATTAGTTTATTCTGTATTTACGTCATGATTGTTTTTACTGATTTTAATGGAGGTGGCATTTCCCAGTGCAAAATGATACATTTAAGTATGTTTCGGATATTGATTGAACAAAAGCAACAACATGGTTATGGCTTATTTTTCCCATGTGTTTATGGGTTTTCTCCGGGGTACTCCTGTTTCCTCCCATGCACAGGTTAATAAGACTGGGATAGACTGATGATCTGTCCATGGTGTACGTACCCCACCTTCAGCTGGTGGAGGATAAAGTAGATAGTGAACAAATAAATTAATAACAATAAAAAAAGTAAAATTAATGAAAGGTAAAAAATGTGCCCTGCGATGGACTGGCGAACTGTCCAGGGTGAACCCTGCCTATCGCCCTATGTCAGCTGAGATTGGCACAGCAGCCCCCGTGACAAAAAGGATAAGGTGGTAGAAAGAGGAGGTAAAATATGTATAATGATAGTAACTTTTTTGTAGATTCTTAATATTTACATCAAATTGCAAACTGTTCCAGAGAGATATGGCTTATTCTACTCTTTGTTTTGTTTTGCCAGGACTTAAACAATTGTTTAATTAAAACTATTTTTTTGTCTGGTCAGTTGCTGAGGAAGCGACACATTGGAAACGACATAGTGACCATCGTTTTCCAGGAGCCTGGTGCTTTGCCTTTCACGCCAAAGTCTATCCGCTCCCATTTCCAACATGTCTTCATCATTGTCCAGGTTCATGAGCCCTGCACAGACAACACCTATTACAGGTGAGTTCATCCCATCTGTTACACTGTGCAAAATGCCATTATTAATGCCCAGGCTTTCAATGTAACTTTTTAGATTAATGAATTGAAGCTTCAGGGGACAGAATCACTAGAAATACCCAAGCATCAGATTTCCCCAGATGACCAGAGACAATCTCCCTCTCTCGGAGTCTGTGTTGATGTTGGCATGTGCTTTATTGCATTCAATGTCAATTTATTCTGGTGTTGAAGTAACAATCTCACTGAAGGCATCTACACAAAACAGTAGTGGAACAGCTAACAGGAGCACCTGCTACAAATGTAGGTCAATCAGGGGAGACAAGTGGATGAAAATAACTGTATTAAAAATTGAACAAAACACTCTCCTGATTGAATAGAATAAGTAGTTGAAAGTCTGAGGATGGTAGTTGGTGACCTGATGAGACTAATCTGGACAGAGAATGATGGATCAGATGAGACCGTGAAGACCTGGCAGTGATGGGGATGAGGAGCGTTAATACCCTAAGTGACAGTGCACATACATGGAGGAGATGAAAGCCAAAAATATGTAAAGGAGACTATGATTGAGGCTTTGTGTAGGCTTTGTGTCATGTTTTAACAAAGATGAGGACCCAAATTCAGATTGAAGAAAGAAAAACAAAAAGAGTATTTAATAAATAAAAAAACTACAAAAAGGCAAAAGTAACCCAAACGAGGAGGGGAAGGCATAAGGAAAAAAATCTAACTGAGAAATACCCCAGACACTGTAAACAGAGAAACAGGAGCCACAGGGAAACAGGAACATCAGGAAACTGATAAAAGACAACTCAAACAATATTGAGCTGATGTAGACACTGTGAAGCACATAGACTAATGCCTGCCCCACACTAGAGTATTTTCAAATCTCTCTCTTTTTTTATTATTAAAATTGAAAATCGTGTATTACCTTTATATGTATACCCATTGTGCCTATGGGGCTCAGCACTGCCCTAAGCCAATTTTTCATGTTAAAACTAGTGTATATGGTTATCTAGTTATATTATTTAGTGATTCAGGTCTAACTCTTGGTAGTTTTTGTGTAAAGTATTTGAATTATGTACTTTGTGTTGGCATGTACTGCCTTCTCTGGCTAAATACCTCCCATTACATTTGAATTTTCGTATTAGTTGGCTCTTACCAGGCTTTCGTCACTTTCCCGCTGCTTCGTCACCAACTGTCCTCATCTAGCCACCCCCCAGAGACACAGCAATGGGGGGGGGCTCGGAGCGGATACGCAGCACTTCTATTTCGGTCCAGAGGAGGTGCAGGGCTGTTGTTCGCCCTCAGATCACTTGATTTACATTACACTGAAAGGTCAATGATGAGCTGCTTCATTCAACATTCAGGAACAGCTTTGTCAATCAAAAAAACAGGTGCTTTAGTTAGCATTGACTTGTTTATGGTTGAATGTGGGTGTGTACAGGATACAAGGCTGATCCATTTCCAGGTGGATTAGGATTTAGGGTTATTTTCCACCATTTTCAACTTTTGTGCCTACTTAAAGCAATCCTTACCTTTCTGGCATTTTTACACTTTTCTTTTGTAATCTTAAATTGCTCCTAATAAGCGTATGGCACACTAAAATGTAAAAGAAACCCACCAGGTGTTGAAACTCATCATTATTTAATTCTGATATATTTCTGATAAAGGTCTGTCATCTGTCACAGCATCGCCTACCGCTGTCACAGCTTCCGAGTCGTGCACGGCAGAGCGGTAGAGTATTCTGTGAGAGATAGCAAGGTGGGGCGAAGACTTGAAAATGACTGACTGAGGCGAGCCACCACTTAAACCCCCAGCTTCTCCCACAGCTAAAACTATCAGCAACAAGAATCAGACTCCATTGACTTTCAATTGTGCGTCACACATTATCACCTCACGCGAGGAGAAGGGAGCGTCAGACTTCACAGGCAGGGGGGAGATGGTGGGACTCTGAGGGAAGCGGAATTGTTCATGTTCAAATTTCAAGTTCAAGTGCTGTGAGACATGCCAGAAAGGTAAGGATTGCTTTAACACTAAAGCGTAACTCTAGAGAGTTGCGCTCTCTAGCACATGGAATGAATGTTTCCTCTTTACCTGTCTCTTACTGTTTGTTAGGGACCGAGCACTCACACAGTGTGCGAGGACCTATTGTAATTCAAGGAATTATTATCATTATTCTTCTATAAGGTTATTTTCATTATTCTTTTTTGTCTCTCTTTCACAGGGTGGCTGTGACACGCTCTAAAGACATCCCATTATTTGGCCCCTTATTCCCCAAGGGTGCGCGATTCCCTCGCTCACCTGCCTTCAGAGATTTCCTCCTGGCAAAGGCAGTGAACGCTGAAAATGCAGCTGAAAAGTCAGAGAGAGCACAGATCCTCGCAGCCTCATGCCAAGATACGGCGTTATCTGCACAAACACCATCGCGGCGTCAGGGATTTGTCGTCCATTCACAGTCAACACTAGAGACGATGCTCACCTTGTTTTTATGATGTATGTCGGCTTCTGAAATCTGTCAAGTGCACAAGAAAGATGAGACCAAGCGGATTCAGGCTTTGGTGATCGTAAATGTCAAGGACTTGTTCAAACCTCAAACTCTCTCTCTGGGTCCCACACCACCAGGTCGGCGTCATAGCCGGGGCTGAGGCGGCCCTTGTGCTGGTCCAGGCCGCACAGCCGAGCGCTCTCCTGGCTCAGGAGTCTCACCACATCTGACAGCTGGAAGCCTCGCTTACTGGCTGAACTCCAGAACAGAGGTAACCCTGGTGGGATTACGTACATTAAATAGGTCAAAGTTCATGGTTTTAGGTGGAGTTGTATGAGGAAGCGACACATTTGTAATCATTTCATTCCGCTGCATCAAAGTCCATAGAGAAGATGAGTGATTTTCTACCGTGGCACAGTCGACTTACTTGACCTCACTGCAGCTCCTCTGAGCCAGGAAGAGACTTTAATAACAAGATAAAGTGAACATGTTCTTATGGTTTATAGTTACGTTAAGTATCACTTTAAACACATTAGATAAGATTTCCTTATGCCAGACTGAAAGTTACTCATTGTTTGTTCTGTCACATAATCCACCCTGAAATGTTTTTTTTTTTTTTAAATATGTTAATTTATGTTAATCCTGTAATCTTTCTTTTGTAATCTTGTGTGTCTTATTTTGCATGTTTTTTTTCATCATGTGAGAGCGAAGCCTGTGGGACACACGAGCCACCGCTCTACTGATGCCTCATTTTGTAAGTTGATGTTAATTGGGTTTAATTTGATCAAATATTTGAAATGCCAAATTGACAAAAGAACACATTTGAACACACAGGCGTTAGAGGCAGCAGTGGATCAACACCTCGTGTTTGCCGTGGTGTCAAATGGGTGGTTTTCTCTCTTTGGTTTACGAGAGTGAGTGTCACAGAACTCACTTTGCAGCTGACAAAAAAATAAAGCAGCGATGTTCTTAATATAACACAGACTCAAGAAGCAGGTGTAGATTTGAGCTTTCGTGAAATGTGCTGGTTCACAGTCGAGTTTAACTTTGATGTTACCAAACTGCAGTGAAGAGATTCCTCCCCAGGCCTGAGTGAAGTCTCCACTCTCCATGTTCTTCAGATCAGGCGTGCAGGGAGAGTGATCGGACACCACCATGTCGATGTGGCCGTCTCTCAGTGCTGACCACAGCAGCTCCTGATGGGACAGACGATCATGAGCGAGTGCAGAATTAAACGTGTGAAGTCATTATCGCTCATTATACCCTGTTCTCAGCTCCTCTGATGGGGGGGCAGCACTTGAAGTGTGTGGCTCCTGCAGGAATGTCCTCGGCACTCAGGCTCAGGTAGTGGTGGGTCGTCTCCACGGTCAGCGGGGCTCCGGCCTGTCGGGCCCTCTGGATCAGAGTCAGCGGCTTCGCGGATGATAGGTGAACTATGTGGCAGCGGACCCTGCGGCACAGAAAGCTGTGTGACTGTGGCGTCGTTGACTAACTAACTAACTAACCCTACATGAAATCATCTGGTCTGTTCTGTATCACTGTTTTTGATTATTACTGGTACTGCAGGCAGAGATCTGTCACCGTGCGAATAGCCTCCATCTCCATGACGTCAGGCCTGGACTGAAGGAAGGTCGAGTACTGACGAGGGTCTAACGTGGAAAAGGTTCATTCAGTACATTTGACTTTTTCATATTCTAATAGAAGACACAGCTTTTACAATCACAAAGTATTGAGAGGGAAATTCAGTTCATTATACTGTAGCTTCTCCAGATAGAAATATAGAGAACACACAGAGCTGGTTCTACAATCTCTGGGGGCCCGAGGCAAAGAGGGACATTAGGGGCCCTCGACGAACATGTATTGACTTCAGAGATCTGATATCCTAGGCCTAGTTTGCCTTCCCTGTTGCTACTGAATTTACATTATAATAAAGAGGAATGTAACAATACAGGTCATTTGTAGCTGCATTATACTGCAAAAGCTAGATTCATTTTAGGTTATTTTACCAGGTTATCTAGGTTTATGTAGGTTTATGTAGGTTATGTAAGTTATGTAGGGTTCGCGTAGGCTATGTAAGGTTGCGTGGCGATTGGTGTAAGCGTTGCTGCGTGAGGTTTATGTAGGTCTGGCGGCGTGGTTCATGTATGTTATGTAGGTTCGCGGTGTCTGTATGTAGGCTTATGTAGGTTCATGGCGTTATGGCTTGCGTAGGTTCGCGGCAAGTGGTGGGTTATGTACAGGTTCCATGTTATGGTGTTTGCGTAGGTTCGCGTAGGTTCAGCGGGCAAGGTGTAGTTTGCGGCCCGGCTTTGCGTAGGTTCATGTATGTTATGTAGGTTCAAGCGTAGGCTTATGTAGGTTCAAGGCGTATATGTAGGTTCAAGGTAGCTGGCAGTAGGTTCATGGTTTGCTGTATGCGTGTAGGTTCAACTGCAGGTTCATGTAGGTTTATGTAGGTTCATGTAGGTTTATGTATGTTATGTAGGTTCATGTAGGTTCATGTAGGTTTATGTATGTTATGTAGGTTTACGTAGGTTCTTTTATCAACATTTACAGAAGTCAAATCACAGACAGTAAATCTCAGCAGTTTTTATCACCTTCCCTGTGAACAATGAAAACTCCTTATTTAAAATAAAAAGAAGGTTGAAATATAAGTAAGTTAGACCTTCATCGTATCTTCATCACACAAAACTGATTTTATTTTCTTCTCATCTATCCAATCGTGTACAAAAAAACACACTAAATGTATTGGTTTAAAAGATCGTCCACTCACAGTAGTTTGTGTATTAAAACTTTCTGAGTCAGAGACAAAAACCCACATTAAGCTAACAACAGTCGCCTGGTGACAATGTGGACGTTGTCTTTATCACCAACTTGTTACAAAGAATGTGGAGAATAAAATGTTCATACTGTTAATAATTATTGCTCCTTCTTTGATTCTAACATATGCTAATAGATATTTTACGGACAGTTATTTGTGTGTACTACTCCATCTCATGGGAATGTTGTAATAATGATCATCAGTACATCACTAAAGCATCTGTCTCTCTCTCTCTCTGTCCATCAGACAGAAAAACTGGTACAAAGCCATCTGTAGTTTTAATAGAAAGCCCTTTGTAAAATGCTTTGTTCTATAATTAGTAAAGATCATTATTATTATTATTATTATTATTATTATTATTGTTACGACTGCAATAACACATTCTTACCTGCAGTTTCCTCTGGTTTTGGTTCAACATCCAACTCTGCGTGGAACTAGAAGAAGCAAAATATCCTTATTTCATTGCTGTAAAGTTTATACAAGTGTGATGTTGTGTTTGGTGGGGAGTTACCAGCAGGACACTTCCTGTCCCCTGCAGCTGCTTCATGGCTGCGTGTAGATCACTGTCAGTCACGTGTGGAAACTCCTCCACTCCGCTGTGGATGAGGAAACATTTGAAGCCCGCCACGCCAGCGTGGATCATGGGCCGCAGCTCCGGCTACAAGGACATGTTGTTTTCATGTCACCCAAACTGGACTGAACTAGTACATTTTAGTCTAAGCTGTTCCGTGCTAAACTCACCTGATTTCCTGGAATTACACCTCCCCAGAAAGCTGTGTCCACAAAACACTTTCCTGTGGCCTCCTGCAGCTTCTCATGGAAGTGATCGAGTGTGGTGGTTGGAGGGACACTGTTTCTGTGTGGGTTCATAATGTTCATACATGATTATCCCATAGCTCTGTTTTTAGTCAGCAGCCATTGTTCAAAAGAAATACACCAATTCATTCCTACTTTCCCTTCCGAGACTGGAGTTTGTAAACTGCTCACTCTCCTGCACCAAAGTCCACTGAGAAAATCAGTGTTTTAGCTCATGGAGACACAGATGCTACTCGTCTACTGAAGGATTTCACACACAAAGGTCACAAATAACACGTATGAACTAACTAAAGGAGGCAGCAGTTGATCATCAACTCCTGTGTGCTGTGATGTCAAATCAATGATTTTCTCTATGGACTTTGGAGTCAACACAAACACAAACTTCAGTTTACAGTTGAAGTCGAACAATAAAGTGGCTAACATGTTTCTATGGACTTAAACAGGCACACTTTTATTTTAGCTTTGTATTATAAAGCTAGGGTAAGTATTTTTGAAGAATTGTGCTTCCCAACCTCAGTTTCCCCTGATTTGAGAACTAATATTTTTCAAAAATACTAGAATAGGGGTATTCTAGTAAGACAAAGCTAAATGCATATTTGGGTCCTGAGTAACGATATAAAACAATGAAAACATAAGTCGTGCAACCTGAAAAAATCTGAAAGAAACCCTGAAAAAAAGCGCTAATTATGGGTTTTCTACACATTTTCCTCAGAAACTAAACAAGCTAATATACAGTATATCAAGAGCAAAGCGTTTTAAAGGTTTCTTTAAAGAGTGTCTTCAAAGAAACCTTTCTTGAGTGTTGCTTTAATATCATTGAAATCAATGTAACACTTGAATTTCATTAATTACGGTCAAACCTGTGTCACAGATCAAAAGAGTCGACTCGTATTCAAAGTGATACTGAACTTGAATTAAACAAGCAAACCAGTCTTTAGCAAATGTGCACTAAATGAGTAACTACAACATAAAAACAAATAACCTTTGGATATAAATATACGTATCTAAGGATATCTGGATTTCTTGATTCTGTTCAAATGTATCTTGGACATATTAAAGCCTTAGGCCGGCTCTGGTAGTGATTGACTCATGGGAGGAACTCACAGTGGCATGTCCACGATGGTAGTGACCCCTCCGGCTGCAGCAGCTCTGGTGGCCGTCCAGAAACCCTCCCAGCTGGTGCGACCCGGTTCATTCACGTGGACGTGACAATCCACGACTCCAGGCATCACCACGCTGTCGCCCACGTCCAGCACCTGCAATCACAATTTTGATTACTTGATAAAAAAATATGATCAAATCATTTTGGTCGTACCGCAGTTCATGCACCTCACCACCTCCTTCATGCATGCACCTCACCACCTCCTTCATGCACCTCCTTCATGCACCTCACCACCTCCTTCATGCACCTCCTTCATGCACCCTCACCACCTCCTTCATGCACCTCCTTCATGCACCTCCTTCATGCACCTCAAGGAGGTTGACTATGGGCTGCATGTGGCCCTGGAGCCGCCGTCTATGATCTTACCTCAGTGTGAGCCGTCACAGAACAGTTGCTCTCTGGGAGGATTTCATGGATTTTTCCTCCCCTCATGGTGACGACAGCAGGACAGAGTCGGTCGCCGATCAGAACCCTCGTACTCCTCACAGCACTGAGTGTAGAGCCGAGCTCCATGTCTGCACACTGTCTCTCCTCACGCTGCTCCTCATGCACACTGGCAGTTCATCAGGAGTTCAAAGCTGTTATTTACTTTCCTTAACTGGTTCTTCTCCTCTCTGTATAAACGTGGTCTAACCAGTTCCGGTTCCTACGTCACAGGCTGCCACCTCCCCCAGGAAACCTCATTGTTCTCAAGCTTGTGCTTCACGAGCTTCCTCTTGTGACGCTTGGAGGAATATACAAACATATACATATATACATATACATATATATATATATATGTATATGTATATGTAGGGGCCACACGGTCGATGTGCCTTTGCTGCAAGAAGACCTGTGAATGTGCATGTTGAAAAAAACATGCATTAAGGGATTAAGTATTAAGTAACACTCTAAAATGAGCGTGGTGTACTCCACCTTTCCTCTTGTGGAGGATAAAGTGGTCGAAGTATGGATGTAGTGTCTATACCAGGGTTAGTGATTGGAGTGAAGCTGAGGAATTTTGAATGTAGAAAGAATGAAACAAGTAATAAAAAAGAGAATAGAAAGAATAATTCGACTCACCTTTTCACTTTTCATTACGTTCGGCATGTATATAAAAGTTGTTTTGTAAACACACCATAGACCACAGAGCTGCAGCAGATCCACGAGCGCAGCATCAAGTGGAAACTAATCTATCTCTGTCAAGTCTGCTCATAAAAGAGTTTCATACACTCCACTGTTAGCAGTGCTGCAGCTACAGTGCTACAGTGCTGTTTTATGTTTTATATTTTTAAAGTGATCATATCATATTATATATTCTTGATTGCTTTGACCTGTTTTGTTTTTTATCTTTTAGTATTTTGTGTCTTGTCTAGTTTTGCTGTGACTGTGTAACAAAATACACCAACTTGTGTAAATAAAGTAACCTGACCTAGTTTACTGAGGGACTAGCTGTAGTTAGCATTGAAGTAACGACGCTCCAGATTAATTAATACCTGTTCACATTATATACTGCAAGGATCAGATCCCATCTGCATGTGTCCATATTCACATGGATTTCTGCAGTTACAGGCCACGCCCTGTGAAAAACAAGTAGATCTGTTGGGATGAAGTCACAGTAGATTGGCACATGTTTAAATCCTCACATTTACTAACATGTGTTATCATTGTGGTCAGCAATTTAAACCTCTTAAACCTTTTCAAATTCATATTTTACCGCAAGGGTAACAGGAGGCTTCAAATACTCACACTAACACGCGTCACGTGATGTACCTAATAAAGTGGCTCCTGTGAAACAAGGAACTCTGCAGGTGTTTCTCCACTAGATGGCAGCAGAGAAGTGACGTGACAGGGTCCGTGCACGGCTGTAGTCCCCGACAAGGCTCGACAGGGGGCAGTGTGGTGTTATCACTTCAACATGCAGGTGAGGCTGTTTGTCCAGAGGAGGCGCTGTGTCCATAACCTTCACTCGCCGGCGCACACACGCACACACACACACACACCCACACACACACTCAGGGCTTATCATGGCTTTCTGTTTTAAAACTCCACCCTTAACACTTAGAAATGTGACTCCACCCCCACAGTGTGTGTGTGTGTTTGTTGGTTGTGTGTGTGTGTCAATATTTTCAAACAACACATTTTAAGAAGCAAATAAAATATCGATGTAATCATTCAAAACTATTGTATTTTATTTTATTGTTTGTTTATTGTGATTTGTTCTTTGCGCCGTGTTTTTGTTTGTGGGCGGGTCTTAAGAAGCCGTCTGCTGGTTGGCTACTGAGTTTTGGAGTGACAGCTCAATGAACCGGAAGTTGTCATGGGTTTGGAGTCGCTGTCCGTCAGGAACTCGTTCCCCACGTTTTCACCGTCAACGTCCAACAAAATAATTGTAAGTATCTGATGTTTATAATCTGGCATAGAAGCCGGGAATCTAACCCTCAACCTTCACGTTGAAAGACAACTCGCCCCAACAACTCCAACCTGGTCCTAATGAGGCAGAACGTGCAGTTTGGTGCGTGTGTGTGTGTGTGTGTGCGTGCGTGCGTGCGCGCGCGTGCGTGTGTGGGAAAGAGGAAACTGCATAGATACATCAAAGGGCCGAGGCATCAGGAGGAAAATGTAGGTCATAGGAGATAGGAGGGAGGAGGAAGAGAATGGAGAGAGAGAGGGAGAGAGAGAGCAGATCACTCACATGTCTTGTTTACACTGTGTGTGTGTGTGTGTGTGTGTGTGTGTGTGTGTGTGTGTGTGTGTGTGTGTGTGTGTGTTGTGTGTGTTGTGCTGACCAGACCAATCAGCAGCCATTACATTTGGGATGCGTGACCTGAATACTAAATTCTCCCAAATGACAGAAGAAATCTGTGTGTGTGTGTGTGTTTGTGTGTGTGTGTGTGTGTGTGTGTGTGTGTGTGTGTGTGTGTGTGTGTGTAGTTGTTACCTCTGCTGGACCTTTTGTGCCAGAAACACTGACCTTGTCAGGACCAGTAGTCCTAATGCAGATGGAATGAATGAATGTGAATTGTGGTTATGTTTGGGTTAAGGTTAGACATTAACTGGTTGTGGTTAAGGTTAGTGATGTTGCTGTGTTTAGGCTGTTGTAATGAATGTAAGTCAATGTAGAATAGTTGTGTGTGTGTGTGTGTGTGTGTGTGTGTGTGGGGGTTGGGGGGAGTATGGTAAATGTTGCATCAGTCATGACAGCCATAGCACTGCAGCTCAAAGCTGTATTCCTGCTCGTTGGCATAGCAACCCATGAGTCAAACCAGGATGATCAAAGAGGGCCTGATTATCCGGTGTGTGTTTGTCATAGCATATGTGTATTAAACTAAAATACACACATTTTAATCACTGAGCACAGCCAACTAATATTTTCCATCTCCCTCCACTTTCATGCTCGTCCTGTTCATATAATATAGTTTCTATAATGTAGTTTATATAATATAGTTCATATAATATAGTTTCTATAATGTAGTTTATATAATATAGTTCATATAATATAGTTCATATAATATAGTTCATATAATATAGTTTATATAATATAGTTTCTATAATATAGTTCATATAATGTAGTTCATATAATATAGTTTATATAATGTAGTTTATATAATATAGTTCATATAATATAGTTTATATAATATAGTTTCTATAATGTAGTTCATATAATATAGTTCATATAATATAGTTTATATAATGTAGTTCATATAATAAAGTTTATATAATATAGTTTCTATAATATAGTTCATATAATATAGTTCATATAATATAGTTTATATAATATAGTTTATATAATATAGTTCATATAATATAGTTTATATAATATAGTTTCTATAATGTAGTTCATATAATATAGTTCATATAATATAGTTTATATAATATAGTTCATATAATAAAGTTTATATAATATAGTTTCTATAGTATAGTTCATATAATGTAGTTCATATAATATAGTTTATATAATGTAGTTTATATAATATAGTTCATATAATATAGTTTATATAATATAGTTTCTATAATGTAGTTCATATAATATAGTTCATATAATATAGTTTATATAATATAGTTCATATAATAAAGTTTATATAATATAGTTTCTATAGTATAGTTCATATAATGTAGTTCATATAATATAGTTTATATAATGTAGTTTATATAATATAGTTCATATAATATAGTTTATATAATATAGTTTCTATAATGTAGTTCATATAATATAGTTCATATAATATAGTTTATATAATATAGTTCATATAATAAAGTTTATATAATATAGTTTCTATAGTATAGTTCATATAATGTAGTTCATATAATATAGTTTATATAATGTAGTTTATATAATATAGTTCATATAATATAGTTTATATAATATAGTTTCTATAATGTAGTTCATATAATATAGTTCATATAATATAGTTTATATAATATAGTTCATATAATAAAGTTTATATAATATAGTTTCTATAGTATAGTTCATATAATGTAGTTCATATAATATAGTTTATATAATGTAGTTTATATAATATAGTTCATATAATATAGTTTATATAATATAGTTTCTATAATGTAGTTCATATAATATAGTTCATATAATATAGTTTATATAATATAGTTCATATAATAAAGTTTATATAATATAGTTTCTATAGTATAGTTCATATAATGTAGTTCATATAATATAGTTTATATAACATAGTTTATATAGTATAGTTCATATAGTATAGTTTATATAATATAGTTCATATAGTATAGTTTATATAGTATAGTTCATATAGTATAGTTTATATAATATAGTTCATATAGTATAGTTCATATAGTATAGTTCATATAATATAGTTCATATAGTATAGTTCATATAATATAGTTCATATAATATAGTTCATATAATATAGTTCATATAGTATAGTTTATATAGTTCAGTTATATAGTATAGTTCAGTATAGTTTATATAATAGTTCATAGTATAGTGTAGTTTATATAACATAGTTTATATAGTTCATATAATATAGTTCATATAGTATAGTTTATATAATATAGTTCATATAGTATAGTTTATATAGTATAGTTCATATAGTATAGTTCATATAGTATAGTTTATATAGTATAGTTCATGTAGTGTAGTTAGTTAGTAGTATAGTTATGTGTTCACATGCACAGTTTCATCGAGCTGAGGCTGGAGGACATTTATAAGACAGACAGACAGTCGAGTATAAACTGAGTATACGTGCGGAGGAGAAAATGGATTTATTGATCATGTACATCTGACTCCGCCTCTGTAGGTGGTGCTGTATCTCTCTATAAGCTAGTGCTTATTGAATCAGTTTCCTGTTGACCTTTACGTCACAGAAGAACAAACAGGACGGCGAGATGGACGGCGTCATCTCCTTCTAGATTCAAGATTCAGATTCAAGATTCAAGATTCAAAGTGTTTATTGTCATATGCACAGTAAAGAAACACGTTTCCCTGTACAATGAAATTCTTACTTTGCTGTCCACTCACAAAACACCAGCATAAAGTAGAAAAAGAGATGCTTTTGTAGAAAAAAAAGTATAAATATACATAAGAAAAATATAAATATTACAAATAACTAGAATAACATATATGCATAAAATAAGTGTAAACATATGCATATATACAAGGAATAAGAGTATTACCAAAAAAAAAACTAACATAACATATATGCATAAAATAAGTGTAAACATATGCATATAAACAAGAAATAAGAACTGTACATAAAGTGAACACTGGTTGTGCAATTTAACAGATTTAAAGTGACATGTTTCAGGGTTTAAAGTGACGGTAACAGATTAAAGTGACAGTGTAACCAGGTGACAGGATTATTGTAGTCCCGTTCAGCTGTTGAGGATTCTGATGGCAGTGGGGTAAAAAGAGTTCTACGTCCGGGTCAAAGACATGTGCAGAACACCAAGCCCGAGTCCAGTCTGACATGCAGGAGTAATCGGACTATGAACTGCATTATCCAGGTATGTTAGTCCGACTAATTTTTGGTCATTTAAATAAGGTCATATTTTAACATACATCCGTGCGTTTACACGTATGTTAAAATATGACCTTATTCTTCAGGTGTCGTACACTTGATGATGTATTAGTTAGATCTATTAGTCAAACGCTTTGTTAAAATCAGTATTGTATGACGTCGTCTCTGGCACTTCTGTGTTCAGTCAGCATGTTGTTACTCGACTTCATTATTTCATTAGATCAAATACTAACGTATATTAGGCTAACCACTGTTAGCAATGCTAGTTTGATAACAACGCTCCAGTGACTCACCTGTCATCGTGACAAGTGAAATTCTAACAATGATAAGAGGAAATCAATTTGTCCACGTGACTGTTTTCTTTGGTCAAAATTTCCTGTTGAAATACATGAGGAATAAATATGAGATGAGGCAGCGATGAGCGTGCCACACTGATAGGGGGCAGTGCTGAGCCCCATAGGCACAATTGGTAACAGGTGCACGTCGTTGCGTGCATAGGGCGGTTCTTACAACGGAGTGATGGAGATATTACTATCTACGATATGGACTTACTATATATTTACATCGATTTTAATAAAAAAAACAAAAACATTTAGATTTAAAAAAATCTAATTTCACCTTATTTTAATAAGTATTGGTTTGTTTTTATTGCTATTGTATTGTTGAACAAGTCAGCAGTTGATTAAGCATAATTAAAAGTGTCAATTAAGGTCAAAATTGAAATATAAGCTGTTTTGGGTTTGTATATTTGTACATGCGCACCTCACCAGTCATGAACCTCGCCGCACGTCACTGCCACGCTCAGTGTGTCGCATGTGTGTATAAGGCTGGCAAAATCAATACCTCATACAGTCCCACTGTAAAAACCCTGAACTAGTCCTTTAAATCACAGCTTTAATCACTCACAGGCGTTTCATTAAATGTAGCGTAGCGATTATTAGCGTCGGTACCATCTCTGTTTTGTTGACACGTGACATTAAACTGTTGTTGTTTTTCTTTGACTGCGTCTCATTGTCATTATAACGTCAGTTATTTATCAAACACTCGTCTCTTCCTTTTTATCACAATATTCATTTGAATGATGACAGTGAGTGTAGTTCGCACACTGAGAGGTGTGTGTGTGTGTGTGTGTGTGTGTGTGTGTGTGTGTGTGTGTGTGAGCCTTGTGTTAGTGAGTTATAAAAAAACATGCCATCATTTCTCAGAAATCACAGTGCTGGTTGCCATGGGAATGCTGCAGGGAGCTTCTCGTCCTCCCACCAACGGGCTTCAGTGATTTGTTACCGCGGGAAACCTGGCTTGTTGCCTAGGAGACTGGAGGCTGTGTGCTCCAGCTCCACTGAGTCGCTGCTGCTGCTGCTGCTGCTGCTCGGACGCGCGCACACACACACACACACACACACACAGAGGATCACTGGTGTGTGTGTAGAAATATTGATCAGTTAATTGAAAATTGGACATCAGCTGTTTCATGCATGTCACTTCTTCATGACATGTTTATTGATTGTGTTGTGATTGTTATCCGATGATACCGTAGAGGAATGTGCTTCCTTCCAGTCATTGATCCACCACATCCAGCATCAGTGCAGTTACTGCGTCGCGTCTAGTTTCTGCAGTTAGCATTTATCGCTCGAGGGACAGGATTTCCAGGAGCCCGCACAGAAGAAAGCAGGAGCTCAAACGACTCCGATTGCTGCGCTCTATCTGTTTGTCCACAGTCATAGACGTAGCGTGGTGGACACTGTCATTCTCTGTATGAAAGTGTAGAACAGTCGTCTCTCCGTCATCTCCATCTACGATGAGCGTGACATGCAGCATCTTGTCTTCTGACTGGAAGAAAGAAAGTGTAACCAGTTTTGTCCTCCGTCCTCTGGCTTCCTGTCCGATTCAGGATCAAGTTTAAGATATTATTGCTTGTTTTTAAGGCTTTACATGGGCTGGCCCTAACTGTTACTGTCATGTGGTGTACATGTCCAGACTCCTGCCAGAGTAACATCTTCTGACCAGTTGTCTCTGGATGTTCCCTGATAAGGTTGAGCCTTTTCCTTTGCTTCCCCCCAGTTTATGGAAGCAGCTCAGACCGTAGAACACTTTAAAGCCACGTGGAACACTCTGGTTTGGTACGGTACATATTTTAATTAAGATTGGTAACTAATGGTACCATTTTTGACACTCTTCCCTTGGGGTACCAGACTAAAATGGTGTGGTGTCTTCCGGATGGAGCTAGGTAGTCAGCTGATCATGTGACTCCCTTTCGATGCCTGCAGCTTGATTGTCCTCCATTGTTGTCTGTTGTTGTGTTGTTGTGTTTGTTGTTGTCGCACTGACACAGTCATCGGGCTCAGCCCACACACCACGCCTACCAAGTACTGAGGTACCGTTCTCAGTCCAATGAAACGACACCATTCCAGACTGTACCAAACTGAACCAGACCATAATGGAAACACTGTTGGACAACCTGCCTTCTTCTACTGCGCTGATTCTCTCTTCTTCTTTTTCTGCCATGTATATGTTGAGCCTGTACTGAGGTTGTTGTTGTTTTACATGATAAATTAAGTTTATTGACATATTGAAACCTTCATAATAGTGAACTTTTCGACCATGGGTGTGAAACCGTTATGACATTTGATGCGTCGCGTGCGTCTTTGCTTTGACTTTGGTCTCACGTCAGATTAGAATGGATTTCAACGTGAACACAAAGTTAAACTGTAGACGATACTGATGACGTTCATAGATACTCACATTTGAAAGGATTCAAATACCCAAACCAATGAATCATGGGAGTGATATTTTTACGACCAAATGTTAATTACACTTAATTAACAGGAAAGAAAATATTTCATGAAATTTATTCTGTAACTTTACTATGTATAACTAAGTAAAATCAATTCATATCAAGTCATGTTGTCATAGTTTATTCATGTTTTGCACTAAAACAACACAGATGGCACAGATAGTAAGAGTTAACTCACCAGCTCCAGTGGTTACTTACATTCAGTGGCCACTTTATTAGGTACAGAGGACACCTTACATTGACAGGAGTGTGGCCTTCTGCTGCTTCAGGGTCCCACATATTGTGTATTCAGAGAGATACTTACATTTAAAAGTACATATTTTTGTCCTTAAAACTGTAGATTTTAGCTCACGTTATTCAAAAAGGAGTTCATTGTGCATTTGTTAGGGACTACTTTGAGCTTCAGATTTTGTGTTACGGGGCAAGCTGAGGAATAATATAGCATTTCAGGTTTCACAAGAAAAGCATAACTTGTGGGTTTGTTCTTTTAATAGAACTTTCATATAATGTGAAATTCTAATAATCTGTAATAATAATTATTGCCTTTTTCTTTAATTTCTCTAAATTGATAATTTCGATAATTTCAATAAATTGACATTTCGATATTTGAGAGTCAAGAGTGTGGCGTGAGATTATTATTGAGAAGTATTCAAAACATGATGAATTATTGATAATCGTGCCATCTGGAGATGCAAATAACCTCCCACTCATTCACCAGGGACACCAGCACCTTCGTGCACGACAGCACTGCAATGCAGAAAGCAAAATATTTTATGACAGTTTACTGTAATATGCACCAACATGGGAGCAAAGCTCCTTTTCTGGGTCAAAGTTCAGCGTTTGAGTCCTTTCTGTTGTCTCTTCAGGGCCTGTGATGTTGTTGCCCGTATCACAGACTTCTTTAATAATATTAATATGACATTTCTGTTTTTGAAAAAGAATAATAACGACAAAAATATGTTGCCTACCTCAGCTTTAAGCAGGAAAACTAGCAACATTAAAGCAGCAGTGCATTGTTTAAAAGCACATTTTTATTTCATTGCAGGCTTTTTTCACTACAGATTGTTGCATTTGAGGTTGCAATGGAAACATTTTCTATTGAATAATAATAATAATAATAATTATTATTATTATTATTATTATTATTATGAAGCTATTACCAAAATGAACAATTCCCATACGGAGGTTTTTGATCGAGGTCAAAGTTTCCCTTATTTCCAACGACGTCATTTTCCTCAAACTGTCTACGATGAGTCTGTACACATGCTGCTCAGAGAAGTGCACCACTTCACCTTCCTGTAGAAAAGATTGTTGATTTAACACTACGATGTTGCGTGTTGCACTACGATAATTCTTTTTGCATTTTTATTGTCGACTATACATCGTTCCATGTCAACACAAATGCTTTTATTTTGAAATTCTGTAAAATCTAAAATCACTCTCTAATCGAGACTGTTCACTGTCCTCGCTCCCAAATGGTGGAACGATCTCCCCATCGACATCCGGACAGCTGAAAGCCTCCACATCTCTTCCGACTCTACCTCGACTAAGACGACAAAAAAAAACAAGAAAAAAAAAACAAAAAAACTTCGCACTTATGACTAGCACTTCATAGTTTGTTCTACTTGAAGCTCTTACTTACTTCTAGCTCTTATTTGTACCCAAATGTTTAAATGCACTTTTGTAAGTCGCTTTGGATAAAAGCGTCTGCTAAATGACATGTAATAATAATAATAATAATAAGTTAAAAAATACTGACATTGCTATATCATCATGATATATTCTTTTCTAACAGGTAATTAATGATGGATGAAATGAGGACAACATTTCAGTGTCAAGTGTTAAAGGCACCTTTCACATCAGTGTGATCAGTATTTAATGCATCATTACATGACATTATTTAGTATTTTCTGAGGACCACTGATGTTTAATGAACCAGTATTTTATCTGTGCATGTGAGACATTGCACAGTGACATCCACGTGTGCTGCCTCCAGCAGACACCGCCAATGTCAAGCAGCCTCGCCGAATTAACACATTCAATAAAGAGGCAAAGGATTATCAGCATTACATTTCCTTTATTGATGCTTGTGTGGAAAAAAAGGAGAAAAAAGAACTCAGGAGCATTGTCTGCATGATGGTAGTTTAGTTACTTCACCCCGCGCAGTGACGACAAGGGACGGCAAAAACGCCAAAAACTGGAATGGTAGGGTCTGGTTATTTTGGTACTATCCCTAATAAAAATACAAACCGTACTGTACCAAACCAAACCCATCCATTCCATTTGATGATCAGGCTCTATCATACCTTAAGGACCTAGTTTTACCATCCGAACAGATCACTTTGGTCCCAAAATGCAGGCTTACTTGTCTGTTAGTCCGTCAGAGCCGAATGGGAGGCAGAGCCTTCAGTTACCAGGCTCCTCCTCTCCTGTGGAACCAGCTCCCAGTGAGAATGTGGGAGGTGGAGCCTCTCTCTGTATTTAAAGTTAGATTTAAAACCTTACTTTTTGCTCAAGCTTAGAGTTAGAGCTGGCTCAGGGAAACCTGGACCATCTCTTAGTTATGCTGCTATAGACCTAGACCGCCCGTTCATTTTCCAGGAGCTTTGGTCCTGTTCATTTTTCAGGAGCTTAGATTCCGTTCATTTTCCAGGAGCTTAGATCCGTTCATTTTCAGGAGCTTTTTCAGTTTTAGATTTCCCTTAGGGGCTTAGATCCCCAGGAGCTTAGATCCCGTTCATTTTCCAGGAGCTTAGATCCCGTTCATTTTCCAGGAGCTTTGCCAGCTAATATGGCGCTGTGATCAAACTGAGTCAGGTAATGTCCGGACCTCTGTTGAAGTAGTCTGAGATGTTGTTGCTGGTGTGTGACTGGACTGTTGGACAGAAACAGCCAGTGACTTTTTCAGGAGTTTCATCGAGTTTCATCGAGGAAGAATCAGAACATAAGCGCTCACACACACAGTGTTGAATATTTTAGATTACTACTAATGAAAGAGTCTCTCACTGTGACAGCAGCTTTAAATAGAACTGGTTCATCCATTCACTGCTAATAATCCCACAGCTTCTCCATGTGTGCGTGTGTTTTTGTTGTACAACATTTTAACACCCAGACAAATGACTGGAGTTACTGAGCAGGTGTTTGGTTTAAACCGCCCTGCACTCGGATTATGTTTCCTAAAAGATCATAATGAGGACAGAAACCTGAGGAAAAAGGGACCGACGTTGAGCTGCAGTGATAAATGGAGCTCATATTCACCCCGTCAGAGTTCAGGGGATGTTCATCACACAGCCCGACACTCAAGAATTCTTTTTCTCCACTTTTATTAATGTGAGGACCAGATGGGAAACTGATTAATCTGTCAGCTTGGGAATGTAAATCATTATTTAAAAGACCAAAGAAAAAAAATCTAGAAAGGAGTAGTTCAACATTTTGACGAGGGGGTGGATGACAAGATAAATACGTAGGTATGATTGAATTCCATGTAAAAGGGAATTTGTTGTGTGCCAAGATCTTGTTGTTGTGTTCCACCCATGACCACTAGCAACCTTCTCTTGATGTTCGCACACAACCAAACTTCACTTTTCCTTATCCAGTCAGTTTATGACGTGCTTCCAACTCATCAAACGTCCATCACCGCTGGAGCATAGCAGAGAGTCCTGCCTGCTGGGACTGCTATCATTGGTGCTATGATCAAGTGCTTTAGACTCTTAGTCTCTGAGTCCATCTGCAAACAGACCAACTCCTTCATGGAGGCTGGACAGAACAGACAACAAGAGAGGGCTCCAGGCCTTCGAACAACAGCCTAGGATTGGCAGCTGCTGGCTGACCTGGGTACACAGCTCCGGTTCCCAGAGTCCATCACCACAACTACATTGATCCGGACATCGTCCCTTTGTCAGTAACATCAAGACGGGTGATGCTGGAGCTCTCTGACCAGAGGAAGGAAATCGGTTGCAGGGGATTTGCTGGAATGACTCTCTGTAAAGCATAGTACCACCTTCTTCACGGGTGTCCACAAAAAACAGGCCGTCAGTCATAGCACGGAGGCAGGAAGAGCGTTCCTTGGAGTTCGCAGACACACTGATCAGCCCCAGCTGGTTTGCCCAGGGGAGGGTGACACCCAATGACCCCAGGAACCATCAGTGATGTGTCTGAGTGCATCAGAAGATGATTCTTTGAACGTTTGTACAAACATATTTTCTCCATGATTGAATTTGTTTATGACATATTACCAATGGTAAAGTAGTTCACAAATAGGGTGGGGGGAGCATGGAACAAAGGGACATTTGTGTTAAGCAGCAGATCACACTTAGTTCCTCTCAGAGACAAGTGAGACAGCCATGAGATGTCATCACACATTTTAACATTTTATATGTGTGTGCTTTTTGTTCCTAAACCAGGAAATATACTTACCAGAGATTAGATAACAGAACATTTAACACAGTGGCAGTAGTGGCTGCTGTGGTACATCTGCTCTTAAGGTTTGATGTCAATTCAGAGATGGTCTTTCTGCATATCTTGGTTGTAATGAACGGCTATTTTCCTTACTAGAACTGCTGCTTATTGAGTATTTTCTTTTTTGGACTATTCTCTGTAAACACTGGAGATGTTTGTGTGTGCAAATCCCAGTAGATCAGCAGTTTCTCAAATACTCTGTCTAGCAGCCTGTCTAACACCAGCAAGCAGTCTGTTTGACTAGATGCAGACCTGACTAACGAGCAGTTGAACCGGTGTACCTAATGAAGTGGCAGTGAGTTGCAGGCATCACCCTCAGTTCCATATTAACACCAGAAGTGGTTGAAACAACGGACACATCAGTAATGTGAATAATGTCATTTTAGTTTATTATGAATGGAACGAGGGAGGGGATTATTTACTTTTGCTGACCCAAAAGCAATTATACCAACATGGGCTATAATGATGTAGAAATACATACACACTACACAAGATTTTGGATTCTAGGTGAATTTGTACTCTTTCATTCTGTAGAGCATTTTTGAGGCACTGATGTTGGACGAGAAGACCTGGCTCACAAACTTTGCTCCAGTTCATCCCAAAGGTGCTCGATGGGGTTAAGGTCAGGGCTCTGTGTGGGGTCAGTCAAGTTCTTCCACACCAAACCATGTCTTTATAGTCCTTGCTTTGTGCACTGAGGCACAGTCATGTTGGAATAGAAAAGGGTCTTCAACAAACTGTTGGCACAAAGTTAGAAGTAAATCATTGTCCAAAGATCGTCCTTCACTGCAGATAAGGGACCTAGCCAAAAGGCTAAAAAACAAACACATACCATTATCCCTCCTCATCCAAACTTAGTGTGACCAAATACTTTTGTCCATATAGTGTTGCTACTACTCTTCTTCTTCTTCTTCTTCTTCTTTCGGCCTCTTCCATTAGGGGGCGCCACATTGTATTCAGTGTTGAATACTATTGTATTCAGGATATTTTACATTACCTTACATGTCATTTAGCAGATGCTTTTATCCAAAGCGACTTACAAGGGAATTGAGTACAACCTGCCAGTTGTAATCAATCTAAAATGATTTGACAATAAAGACAAACTGAAAAATGAAAAATAACTGGACTGTGAAGGCATTTGTTCTGTGAGCACTTATCAGTCTAATATCATATACATTATCTTTAAACCCTAACCCGTGACTTTTCTTTTCCTCTCCAACCCACTGCTTCTGTATTTTTCTCCCAGTCGAGAGAGAGCGAGAGCGAGAGAGAGACTTCAGAAGTGTTCAGTATCCAGACAGACAGACAGACAGACAGACAGAGAGGATTGCCAGCCTGCAGAGATAAAGCCTGGTATAGAAGAAAATATGGCAACAAGAAGAAGCTCTGCAGAAAAAAAGGGGGAGATGATTAAAAGCGATGCTGACTTCTTTAAAGTGCAAGCAAAGTTAAGATGTCCAAGCAAAGTTCACTGGAGCGCAGTGAACTGAGTTGCCCTCATGTCTTTTTTAATACTGTGTAATTTACTTCTTGATTCCACTGAAATACAGACCCACAGCCCACGAGGTGAGTTCAGTCACAGGAACACAAAGTTCCATTCAAACCAACAGATGAATATGAGCAGCTCTGTCATTAACATGCACAATGTACTCTCAAGCTGTATTTCCATGTGTGTGTGTGTGTGTGTGTGTGAGCTGTGAGCACTCCAGGCAACAATGCTATTTATAACTGACATTGGCAGAGTTGCATAAGGACAAAGCAGCACATCAGACCGTGGAAGACAGCGAGAGAGACGGGGGACGGGAGGGGAACATGTTGTGACCACGATGGCCTCGTTCTTCGGCTGCCGTCGTGCACTGACTGTGTCAATGATGACTTCTGAATCTCCACAGATTCATTCAGTTCAGCAAACACAGTATTTTAGAGCCTTTGAGTCAGGGTCCAGTTATTTTTACATCATGTATGAGAAGCAGCTGATTCTGAACAAACAAGTCATATTGTTGGTTTAGTAATGAAATTAAATACAACGGTACAGAGTTGACCACTTATTTTATGACATTTCAGAGGAAGCAGAGCTTCCCTTGTTGTCTTAGAGAAATCTCTTCTGGATGAAAATCACTGATCAAAACCTGCGCGTCCAATCCCGAGGCCACAGTTCTACTGTCGGAAAAATGATGTTTTCATGGTTGAAACTGAGTGACTGCCCCAGGTGGAGGATTGAAATGGCAGCTACACCTCGAAACGACATTGTTCAGGTGAAAACAGTGGTTGTCTCGTAATAAAGTAATAAAGTAAACAGCTGTAACTGCCCTCCACCCTCCCTCTCTCAGTTCAGTTCTTCTTGGCATTTGCCAATATCAGGCATTGGGAGGAGTTATCTGCAGAAGAGGGAGTTTTAGTTTATGCTTTAAATCAGACTCACTGCCCTGCATGTTTTACATGTTTCACCTGATTCAAATGAATGGGTCGTAATCCGGCTTGTGTAGAGCGTGATGATGAGCTGACGGTGTCAGGATTGGCAAACACTGCTTTAAATGTCCAGTTTGTAACATTTAGGAAAGTGTGTTGTACTACACATAAGTATGTTTGTGTAAATGTATAACAAAAGTCTGGAAGCCCTGGATACAATGATTCTCTGCGCTTTGGTCTTGGTCCTGCCCTCTTTTTTTGACTGTCAGACTATAATTGCTTTGAGGATTGACCTGCAGCATCAGGGACGCATTTTCATTCAGAGAACTGCTGCTCTTTCCTCTTTTCCACATCATTCTCTGAAAACACTAGTGTGGGAAAATTGCAGCAGATTAGCAGTTTCTGAAAAGACTCAGACCAACAACCATGTTCAGAGTCACTGAAATCACCTGTTTATGTGATTAAATGCACTGGGCTGCTGCCATGTGATTGGCTCGTTAACACACATTTGAACAGGTCTAGTTATTTTCCTTCTGTTGTCTTATAATGGTTTGTTGGCTGTACATGTCAGATCAAACAAAGTCACTAGATAAATGGCTTACTGTCCTCTGTCTCTCTCTGGTCCCTGCTGGGACAGGAATTAGATGAACTGAGCTACGCTGGTTATTATTCCATCAACACCCAAATCACTGCATGTCTAATCAAAGTCAGAATGATCTTCAAATATTTGCCCCTCTTTCAGAAACTTCATGAACTTTATTTAGTGCCAGCTGTTTGCCTGCATCTCCTCGTGTCTCGTGGCTCAGTGGTTAAGACCTTCATGGTTGCAAGTTCAACTCCACCCCTGGCCGGTTGTACTCAATTCCCTTGTAAGTCGCTTTGAATGAAAGCGTCTGCTAAATGTAATGTAATGTAACTTCAGGCCACAGTGGCAGCTGTGCACAACAGAAGCAGAAACAGATCATTTTCACTGTCTGTGAAGAAACGAGGCGAGAGTTCTACTCTGGATGCACCTGTGTGGCTGCTCTAATCGCTTAACGTGTGTGCTTATAAAAAAAGAAGAGACGTTCCACAGCGAAGACACGAGGACACGGGAGAGGACGCATGTGTGTGTGTGTGCTGTGGTGAGCGCAGCCACATGTGCTCGCTCTCCTCCCTTGCTTGTGTGTTATCTTTGCAGCTCCACTGTTAATCCCAGGATCAATAACTGGAGCCTCTCTTTCATGATCACTTCACAGTGGCCTCGATCTGTCACATGACATTAGATCACTGCCTGTGTACGCACACACACACACACACTCAGAATGTGTCTCTATAAAGACGTAAGCACGAGTCATGCACATGAAAACAGCTCGTTTGTCTCTCACTGTGTCACATTCACGCTGGTCTTTATATTGTTTTAAATCTAACACAATACTGTCACTTTATTCATTATTGATTTCTTATTTATCATTTGCACGGTCTTTGTCAGAAACAGCCTGACATCACCTTTTAGTTTCAGTGATGCAGTTTCCAGTACAATCACATTTCCTTCCATTCTGCTGCTGCTGCTGCTGCTGCTGCTGCTGCTGCTGCTGCTGCTGCTGCTGCTGCTGCATCATCTTCAAAGGCACCTTGACAGTAACACTGGAGAGAGATGGGTCTGCATTTACTTTCTCCACACACACACACACACACACACACACACTGTCTCTGGCAGGTGGGAAAGTTGTGCTGGCTCCGTGACAGCCTGCACATCCTCCTTGTTACATAAAGGTTGTCACTTGGACGGAGGAAAGAGAGGGAGAAACACCTGGCAGGTGCTGCACTTTCATTATTTTGCTGATGAAAAGTAAAACACAAGGAAGTTCAGGATGGTGGACACAGTCCAGAGTTAGCACTCACCAAATGGCTGCAAATAAAAGTGAGTTCATTCCATTTGTGTGCTGCTGGGAAAAAGGGTCAGATTTACGGTATTAAAGCAGCTGTCGACAATGTCGGACATGAAGTTTTCTGTACAGTAACTTTGTGCTCCTCATACAAACCAACACACTCTCATGTGTGCAGAGAGGACCGCCTCTCTGGGGAGTTCTGTTTCTGGGGAAATTATTATTATTATTATTGTTATTATTCGGCAGAAATTTGGCAGTTTTCCGTGAAGCATGAATGGGTTGTTATGGGAAAAAACAATTTGAAATAGTACATTTGTTGTTGGTAAGAGATTAAATCAACACTTTGTGCTTGTGTGCGCGCTGTGCAGATGTCTGTGAGATGAATCTAAAAAACACGTGCAGTCATCACTGTGTTTTCTGGGGTTGTGTGTGGAGGTGTGTCGGCAGAACAATAAGTAAAGGTCTCTCAGCTTCGTCATGTCTTCATCTGCAGGTAAAAAGCGAAGATAAAAAACAACAATAAACGCGTCTGCTAAATGACATGTAATGTAATGTTTATAGCTAAACTGTGTTAGCCTAGCTTTTATCTCAGCTAAGTGCCCTTCCAGTGACTTTAATGTAACATACTCTTTTTCAGTGGCTACTCTTTGGCTGAGTTAAGTCCCTTTAGTGTTAGAAATAGCTTCAGTGTTGTGTGAAGTCATTGTCTTGTTGGGCTGAATGACATAGGCAACAAAGATCAAAGCTACATGTCAGTAAGCTAACCCAGCTAATGTCGTCAGCCCAGCTAAAACCAGCCCAACAGGTTTGGGTCAAGTCTAAGCCGTCAAGCACAATGCAGGACTTTGTTAACAAGCTGACCGTAAGAAGACGGCAGTTAAAAGTCACACTAGCCTCATATTACATCAGCTGTCCTATGTCCACTATATCGTCCAACTCTGAGGAAAACTAGCGAGTCATGTTTTGAAAGGAGATAATGGCAATGAGTTATTCTTGCACACATATCAATTAGTGATAGTGAATTTGACCTCTGCTTCAGCTGTGTTCCTACGTTACATAGAGTAAAACCACTCAAGATCTGACTTCTATAATGAATCCACATTTACTGAGAGATTTGCCCACAGCAGATGGCTCTCTGATGCTTCCCCAGCTGAACAAGTGCCAAACAGCATTTTTGTTCCTCTTAGAGAAGCTCTTTCTGCATGAGATAACGTGTGGACGCCAGTCCTAAACTGAAGATCTCACTGTGGTGAACTGTGGTCAACAGCTCACATAAGCCTTGAACATTTTCAGCGGCACAAAGTACTGAGAGACAGATTACATCAGCTGACCTGTTTGGTTTTATGTCTTATACTGAAGCTTCAGTCTTGGAATAAACCTTCTCTCCCTCTCTCTCTCCCCCCTCTCTCGCTCTCTCTCACTCTCTCTCCCTCGCTCTCTCTCTCTCGGCTGCCTCGCTGCAGATTCATCATTAATTTATCCAATTTCTTAATGTTCCTCCCCTTCCTCGCCTTCACATGGCCTCGGTCTCTCCACCTCTTCAACCGCCCACTGGCTGCCGTCCATCTGCACCACCCTCAGATTGAAGAGCTTCTCTCTGCTTTATTGCCTTCTGTGTCGTCAAGTTCCGTCTTAAAAACTGATGACGGAGACTCTGATGCCTTTTGGAGAAATGAGGGATGAATGTCATTCGCTGCACCGCAGGCCTTAAGGGGAACAGTTTTGTGCTGTGTATCATATTTATGAGCACCATTGATAGAACACATGTCAACTACTGAGAAAACGCTGGACGTATTTGTGCTAATTGTAATCGCATCCAGCAATAACTCAACTTCAATTTGTACCCAAGTCCAAAAAGACCCCAAAATGTGCTACACAAATGCAACTGAGACTCATCTATGAAACACCAACAAAGAACTGTTGGGAGACACAGACTTGCTCTGAACTATTTAACATCCACGTACTTGTCTTATATTAGCAGGCCTTCCCACTGTGTCTGGCTGCCCTCCAAGTGAGTTTGTGAAACTTGTTCAGGTTTAGTTATTGACTACTGGAAACGATAGCACGACTAACTGAACCTCTTTCAGCTTTGTTGCAGAATTATATTCAATTACAACCTTGTTGTTACAGTTGCTTGTTGCTTGTTAGCATCTTCTGCTGACCACTGCTCAGTCCTGTCTGACAAAGCTGGGGTCGAGCACAACACACAACAACCCACCTCGATCGGTTGCTTTTTTTTCTCCAGATGTCCTCGAGGAAACTCGTTTCAACACATTTCATTTGTGATCTGATTCTTTCATGTTCACAACCCAAAGCTTGGGACCTTAAGCCTCATTTCCACCAAGCAGTGTAGTGCCATTCAGCTCGCCGCAGTGTGGTTTGGAACGATATGCGCTGATCTTGCTTGTGTTTCCACCGTGGTGTGTGTGTGTGTGTGTGTGGGTTGAATATATACTGTATATAAATTACGCAGCTATTTACACAGCTGAGGGAGTGTGTCAGAGTGACGTCATTCCAGGTTGACACGGTGTAGCTCACCAGTGAATTCCACAAAGAAGAAGAATGCAACACACTAAACAAAGGGCAACAATGGCGGACATGGAGCATTATGTGTTGTTTCTCCTTGGCATGTGGCTGTTTATCTCAAGAAGACAAGCTTTGTTTGAGAGAAGCCTGCAGGATGCACGAAGGAACACAGTCGTGCATCCTGCAGTCATCACCATATGCAAGTTATTATTAACAGACCTCAGTGTTTGTAGCTCCACCCTGTAGGAGTTGTACCTCTGTGCTTGATACCCCAATGGAAGGGTGCCAAAAATGGAACAATGCACATCAGTTATTTTAATGTCCTTCCCAACATTTGACAAAGCAAACACAAATAATTGTTTGGCGTACCAAACTGTAGCACTTGAAGCGGAAGTGCATAGAGGAAACTCTATGTCGTCCATTCTATTTGTGGTCTTGTTCTTTCTCGTTCACGACCCAAAGCCCAAGAGCGTCATATACTGCTGCTCTTTCTCATCCCTCAGGCCTGAGCATCAAGAAAATACATATGCTATTATTTATGATTTATTATTGGTCATGGGAATGCTGATTATATTAATCAAATAAAAGTGTGTCATCTATCCCAGAGTTCATATTCTTCTAATGGCCGCCAAGACAAATCAGTTTCTCTGTGATGGCTTAAAAAGGATTCCCTAACATCCTCCTGACCTATATGTGTGGGTCAGTGTATGTATGTATATGGTATATACTGGTGTATATTTTTTATGTATGCTTAATGTTGAGTTGAACCTTTACTGAGATTGTGGGGTGTTTGTTGAGTGTTTGTTGATTGTCTTATATGTAAAAAAAAATCAATAAACAAAGTGTTAAAAAAAAAAAGATTCCCTAACATATGATCCATGGCAGACGGTTGTCAAATATATTTACTCAATAGAAGAAAAATAACTTTCATACTGAGAACAAACAGTTGAAAGAGTGATGGTCACAGTTTGTCCAATGTGTTGGGGCAGGAGTGGACATTTCTGCTGATGCTGCAGCTTTCTGCCTGTCGATCTGATCTTTAATCTTTGTTGATCTATTCTTACTAACCTCTACTTTTTAAGGATGAATATAATTCTTCTTCCGTTAAGGTGAAAATATGTCTGATTCTGAGAAACTGGACACCTAGACATAAGTATTCTTCTATCTGTGCTGTAACTATTGTTAGCTGAGTGTATTGTTTGCTATTTCAAGGATTGGTATCAATGAAAAAATGGAGGAGACATTTTGATGAAAGGGGCTTCCTGTGAGAGGGTCACATGGTGGTGTAGTGGTCAACGCTCTTGCCTTGCAGCGAGAAGACCCGGGTTTGAGCCCTGGTTGGAACAAGGAGTGAATGTTCTTCCTGTGTGTGTGTGTGTGTGTGTGTGTGTGTGTGGGTTTTCTCCGGCTTCTTTTCACCCTAAATTGACCATGAATGTGTGTGTGGCCCTGCGATGGACAAACTATCGCCCGATGTAGCTGAGATTGGCACAGCACCCCCTGGTGGAGGATAAAGCGGTAGATGATGGATGAATGAAAGACAAAGTGTCCTTGAGATGGAGTTTGTTTGCAGAAATGTGTTGGGAAAGATATTCCCGTATAAAAGCAGATTGTAGTAGAAGTGTGAAATGACTGACAGGTTCCAATGAATGTTTAATCACCGTAACTCCATCATAAATAACTAGTGTTGGTCCTGGACCATACTGTCACCATAGAAATAAATAAATGGATGTGGTTGATTTGCAATGCACAGGTACACAGTGAAGCAGCTTTGAGATGTTCAGTGAAGTCCAGACATTTGTGGAGAATGCAAATATCTACAAAAGCCACTCCGGATGTTCTTCAGAACGTCTTCCACCGTCTCCTGCTGTCGTGAACCGGGTCTTACTCAGACCATCTCCTGCTGCATTCTTCATTAGAATTAGTTTTAATTGCACACATACCAATTAGTGACAGTGAACTTGACCTCTGCTTTTAACCCACCCACCACTTATCTGTGCTCCTGGAGCAATGGGGGTTGGGTATGTTGCTCAGGGACAACCCTGCCAGGCCCTGACCCGTCCCAAGATTGTTGGAACTCAGGTCTGATGATGAGTTCACTCACGGAAAGCAGAATTATTTCTCACATTGTGTTACTCACACTCATTTGTGTCACAGCCACTTGACTGCAACAGCAAAGCCAATGGTATGAATCAAGTGACACACATTATCTGTATTTTCAAACCTTATCAGATTGTACAACTTCCTTTCTCACACTCTGCTTAGTCCACTCATCTCATATAAATGTTAAAGCGTCTGTTCTTTTCTAATCTTGATGAACAAAACTCGGTTTCAAGATTGCATCACACAAAGTTTTTGCTGTGGATCAAATGTTTCCGTCTCGAGTGAGTGACAATATTTTAACCTTGTCTAGATTCTTCTTCTTACTCACAAACAAAGTTCATTTGTGTCTTAAATAAGTTTC
>NW_025320799.1:82500-85000 GCF_019176455.1 Solea senegalensis | reverse complement strand
TGTTTTGGTCTGTTTGTGTTTTGGTGTGACATGTTTTGGTCTGCACATGTTTTGGTGCGTGTGTTTTGGTCCTGTGTGTGTTTTGGTTTGACATGTGTTTTGGTGTGATGCGTGTTTTGGTCTGTGTGTGTTTTGGTCTGTGTGTGTTTTGGTCTGTTTGTGTTTTGGTGTGATGTATGTTTTGGTTGTGTGTGTTTTGGTTTGACATGTGTTTTGGTCTGCATCTGCGTGTGTTTTGGTGTGACATGTGTTTTGGTGTGACGTGTGTTTTGGTCTGCGCGTGCTCAACAGTGATGTAGTGCATTTAGACCCTTTGAAGATCCAAAACATTTACCTTTGCTGTATGCGCTCAAATGTGCCGGGTCATCACAAACCTAGTGACTCACAGACTGAGGACAGATTCAGGTTTTCCATCATTCACTTTAACAGGAAGTGGACTTCACCTTCAAAATTGAATGACAGTAAATCTGAATGGGACCACAAGCACTGAAGGTAGAAGGTAACCGATTCGAACCTTAGTCCGACCGAGGGACTTCCTGTGCAGAGTTTCCATGTTCTGTGTGTGTGTGTGTGTGTGTGTGTGTGTGCGCACCAACTGGAGCAGCTTTTATTTTACATGAACTTTAAAGTGAAAAGAAATCCCTCCCATGTCATGTGATCCATTACCTCCACATTATTTCAACATCATGTTGATGTTTCCACCCAGAATATACACGCTGTACCTACAGTATATATATGTACACATATATGAAACACCTTTAGTTGCCATCAAGCCTTAAAAAGTGCCGTCATCAATACAAACCCATTTGCCATTAACCAGTTTTTGAATGGTCCAAATACATTGAAATGACTAGTGACGGTAAAATCGTTAACTTCTTCGTTCTATAACACTTAACAGCTCAGCCTGTAGCTGCCTCCTCACATCCTGCCTTTTTATTATCCCTTGCATTACCCTGTATGTCCCCAATGATTCTCATTTGTTTTTATTTGGAGCCATTTTCTCCTCCGAGAAAACAACTCCTCCCCCAAAGCGATTCATTAAACATGCATCCGATCCAGACCAATCCACCCCTCCATCCATCTATCCATGCTGCCTCACTCCCGCCATTTCTGTCTTTCGCCGCTTTTCTCCTGTCGTCATCCATTTGTCTCTTCCTTCTATCATACTCCTGTGACCTCCCCTCCCTCCCTCCCCTCCTCCCCTCCCCTCCCCTCCTCCTGCTGCATCTCTCCTGATTACCCTCGACATTTATTCAATACTCCCTCTGTGTCTCTCTCTCTCTCTCTCTCTCACACTTCTCTTTTATTAGGGCGAGCACTTAAGGGAATCACTTTGTCAGACCAGTTATATCCCCCCACTTCTTTCTCTCTCTCTCTCTCTCACTGTCTGTCTCACTGTCTGTCTCTCTGTCTGTCTCTCTGTCTGTCTTTCTCAGTGCAGCGCACCACCGTACAGTTGGAACACTATCCTTGCGTGCATTTCTCGGGTCGTGTGCAGATGGCGATAGCTGTGTCAGCTACGTAAATAGCATGACGTCATACCAGCGCGATACAGTCATTAAAGTCAGCGAAGAAAAACACGACATTACAGTCTGGTCTTTTTCTTTATTTTGGCCTTTACCTCTACGGAGCTCCCCCTACAGTTCATGTTTTTATCCACCATCGTAAACATCCATCTGTTTTATTTTATCCTCACTGTTGTAAAAACTCACCACAGACACTCCCCCTACTGCTGTCCCCTCTCCTGGCCATGTCAATGCCGGTTTTCAATTCTCGCCATTCAAATAAATCCAGTCCGAGTTTTACTTCCAGCCCCCGATCTCCCCGCAACAAGACATTTAACCATCACGATGACTCTGGCGCTGTTAACTTGGGGTTGACAATCAAAACACAAATAATCGTGTGAACTGAACTGCACCGTTTGACTGTGTCATGCGTTGCTGGACGACATTTTCGATCCACTTTGCAGAAAGAACATGAAAGTAAACCATTGGAGAAAATCAAGATTATGACATGAAATGCACCTCCCCATGCATGTCAACAAATATTATGAGCAACATGTCCTGATGGAGGCGCCACAGCAGCATCTATAATCCTAACAAATCACTCATGTGGATTTGTAGCTTTGACAGGAATGTAACTCCAGTTGTGAAGAAACATTTGAATCTACTTAAAGACATTAACCAGAGATGAAACTACAGGGAACTGGCTTTTGCAGACGTTTGCGTCATCACCTCTGCTGTGTGTCGGAACCTCGGTGCATGTCTGCGAGCAGCTCTACATTTTTAAATTCCAACACATGGTCGCATGCCGTCTCCATCAGCTGTACTCAATACTGAGTGCGCTCATCAGTACTCAAAGCAGGATTGTGGACCTCATCCCTCGCCGTCATTCACATGCAGAAAACAACCTACGCCAGCTCCATATACTGTACAACACATTTTACATTTCCTCACGGAATCAAAGTTTTGTGATATTTCATGCTTTGTTGGCCTTTTAT
>NW_025320799.1:65000-77500 GCF_019176455.1 Solea senegalensis | reverse complement strand
TCATTCTACTCAAAAACTTTAATGCTAACATTAGCCACATAGTGGGCAAAACTTTCTTTATAGCCCCTTTTAAGTATGGCCCCAAGACTCCAATATGCAAGCACAGATTGAACGATTATTAAAATGTTCCATCTAAATGCAGATGGATGTTACCTTGGGCTGAACAGCTTGTCAGGTTTCATGTCTTGTTCATAATAACCGAGCGAGACGCTGCAATTTGCAATAAATATCATATTTTCTGCGCTTCGTCTTCCAGCAGAGCAGCTGATTGTTGGTTCTGTCTTCATTAGGCTGCCTGAGGGTCAACTGGGACTGAAATGAGTCTGTGTGGATTTGGCTGCCCTCCACATAGCCTGTTCACTCACTCACTCACTCACTCACTCACTCACTCACTTACACGTGCACACACACACACACACACACACACACACATTAGACACAACTATTTCTTCCTGCTAAAGCTTCCTGTTGGCAACTCAGAAGCTAGTGTGACTGCTTTCTTGTTTCTGTTATGACTGTCATTCACAACCAAACTTACTGATGAGACACACACACACACACACACACACACACACACACACACACACACACACACACACTGCATGGCTCTCTGTGTACTGTATGTAGTCTGAGTTTTAGAGGAAGTAGCATTTATACAAAGACATGAAGCTTTAATAGGAATACGTGTGACAGACTAACTATTAACTATTAACTATTAACTATATAACTAATTAGCGTTGCAGTTTCAAGCCTCAGACCAAGTGTCACTGGTGAGCACGTAACAAAGAAAAGAATGAAGATATTTCTGATTTTTCAAAAATACTACCCTTATTCTAGGGATATAAAGATAGAGTAAATATAAATCAGTGAAGTGTTCCTTTAAAGACAGTGACAGAGTGAGAGGCTGTCATGACGACAGTACTTACAGTTCCTAAAGCGATGGTAAAGCAGCGTCCTCAGCTGTTGGGCAATGTGTGACCCGTTCAGTTAGTCGTTGTGTTGCTTTATCCTTGTGATTGTGTCCACTTTAACTCCCATCACTGAGTTGGGGCTTGTCCATGGTCTATTGCAGGGGTGTCAAACATACAGCCCGGGGGCCAGAACCGGCCCGCCAGAGGGTCCAATCTGGCCCACAGGATGAATTTGTTGAAAGTTCACACTACGATTACAATCTAAACGTAATGTCAAATGCAATATTTTTCACTTCCAGATACCTGTGACTAAATGTTTGTGCCCTTATAGATCCAGTGTGATGTGTACATAGTAAATTTAGGGTTTATGATATTGTTGAAATTCCACTTATATTTCTCAAGAAATGTCATGTTTTGTAAAAGTGAAGTTCTTGTTGGTCATAGGTTATTATGCTATTATTTTACTGGTCCGGCCCACTTGAGATCACATTGTGCTGTATGTGGCCCCTGAACAAAAATGAGTTTGACACCCCTGGTCTAGTGGAAGGGGAACTTGGAGGGTTGCTGGGTTAAATCCAGACAGGTCAAGTGCTGGGGTGCCTTCAGTGTGCTGGTCCCACTGCCAGATACATGGGAGGCTTGTAAGTTAAGGGCATCTGTGTGGTGACCACGAGAGAGAGAGACGCTGAAATGGAGAAATAGAAAAATCTCAACACCAATTGGCTTTTGCGATATCTTATAATACTCAACTCGACTTAACTCAATTCTACTCAAGACGTCAAAATCCAGAAACATGTGTGAGTCTCCAACATTTAACAAAGGACATTTCTAAAATCTCAATATTTATTTGTGTATTTGGCGACAGCACAAATCACAACACGTTCAGCTCATGATTCTGTGAACAAATCTCTTTAATGAACTCATTCTAATGATCCAGTGCACCCAAAAAAGCTGCTTTGCCCGTCACTAGTTTGTGTTTTTGTGCTTTGGAGACCCCGCCCACATTGAGGAGGTACTTTTACAGTAATAGAAAATGACCCGCCTCTAACAAACCAAACCTAGTCGAGTATAGAGACGAGTATTCCTCGGACTGTATCATGTAAAAGACTTCCTGCTTGATTTCAAACCTGTGGTTGGATGCGTTCCACGCTGGTGTTTTGTTGAGCAGCTTGTGACGAGCGTCGATGTTCCTGCAGTTTGGACCGCAGATTTCTCAACAGATGTGGAGCGCCAAGATAAGCCTCTCATCTGCTGACAGTTGCGTCCTGTTTCCTTCCTCCTCACCGTCCTGTCTGCTAAATATGAAACGACAGCAAAAACGTCAAAGAGCTAACAAGCTTGTGATGACAAGGTTTGAAAAAAAAACCAAACAAACCTGTAAATCTGAACCACTAACGTTTTTAAAGTAGTTTAAAGAGTAAAAACCCGGACCACATCCCCTGTAAACTGCCTCACAGACCACGCCCCCTTAGAACACCTTTATGATTTTAAAGGGATAGTTTCGGGGGGTTTTAAATGTGGCCAGAAAAACTGCTTTTAGACAATTAACAAAAGGGTGACCTAATAAAACTGACCCCATCTTAAGTGTTAGGAGTAGGTTTGTTGCTTTCTTTTGTTATAACAAAGCCTTTTCTGACAGGAAAGGAAAGTTTGTGTCACTTTGAAAACTTCTCACACGCTGCACCAGATTCCACTGATAAAAACAACCAGAAGACAGTGAGTTCATCATGCTGATGAACTGCTTTGTGTTACTTTGGTAAGTGCAAACAAAAGTCACAAAACAACACATGGACAATGGACATTGGTGCAGTGGACTGAGGGGTTTACAGAGCACTGCAAACTTCAGTTTCCTGCTGGAAAGCATTGTCTAACAGTGACGTAGAACAGCATTTATTTATTAGGTTGTTTCACAAACTGTCACTTTATTATTCATGTTTATGTTCATTTACCTGCTAATAATCTAAATTCAGCTTTTTTATTATTATTACTGATTCTCAACATGCAGCCGTTTTCAAACATTTCAGTACAGTCACATCACAACAATGTAATGCGACACACACACACACACACACACACACACACACACACGTGCTCTTCAAACTGCTGTGCAGCAGATGTGACATGAAAAAGAAAAACTCAAGTGTATTCACTGTGTTTTTGTTTTCAGCCCTTTTCATGTTCCCAGAAATAGCTCCTCATTCACAGCAAAGGTTGCTATAGTGTTGCCAAGGAAACCCAGAGTATGTCTGGTATTGGCTCAGCTGTATCCAGGCAGCCTATATTAACACACACACACACACACACACACACACACACAGGATAAAGGCCTGGCTCTGACACAAATACAGTGCAGCAACAACATCCAGGTTTCCATTCCAGGAGATTCAAAGCATTTTCTGTTATTGTAAACACAGTCTTATGTCAAAAGTATGATATTGATTGAAATTGTGTAGAAAATGTAGTTTTTCTTGATTCACACGTTACAATACTATTTATATAATTTAACATTAAATCTAATGATTTCTCAAGCAGAAGAAAAGTGATTACGTATATCAGCCAGGATAAACTTCCACACTTATTCATTTACAACACCCAAATATAACATAACACTGAATAAAAAATAATCAACCACTCAGCTCCAACACAAATATACATATATACACACATGGATCAGGAGTTATATTTTGACATTAAAGTGAATTAATCACCCATTCCAACTTCTGTGAGTCCTCTTGCACTGTGTTTTTAAGCTTTTAAAGAATAGAACAAATATGGAAAGAAATAATCCAGCCACTGTGGCCCAAATCATAGAAACTAGACTAGCAATAAAACAGACATTTACAATACTGCAACTGTTTTTACAGCTAATATTATAACTTATAAATAAACACAACATGATTATGACGAGGACTAGAAGAGACAGTTAACAGTAACAGTAAGGTAAGTGTCCACAAATACATATGTATATATATATATATATATATATATATATATATATATATATATATATATATATACACACACATTAGTGGGGACCAAAGCAGCTGAAAGTTACTGTTTGTGCAGAATATAAAAGTAAAACACTCATATTTAGGAATTCTAAACAAACATGACCCCATTTGAAGGCACTAAACGAAACACACACAATTACATAATAAAAAAACAAAACAAAGCTTAATACATTTGGCTTTCTGCTTTGTTTGTTAAATCCAGATTATTGAAAGAGAAATTATTTGTGAATTATTAGTGAGCTAAATGTGGATTATTGCCAGAAAGAATTGAGACTGTAGAAGGGAATTTTAATTTAAACTAAATAAATACTGTGCAGACTGATTTAAGGTGTTAATATATAATAATATATAAAGAAAGAACAATGAGGGCATATGAGTTTGAGAAGTCATCTGCTGGGTTTCTCAGTGTTGATCTGTTTCTTTTCACATGTAACTCATTGAACCTTATTCCGGTGTTTCTCCCTAATTGCACGATATCCATATTTATCATTGTTGACTGGCCTATTTGATTGCATATCATACCTTTTCATTTTATTTTAATATTCTAATATTTGACATACATTTTATTCTTTACAGTCATTGATGCATTTCATCTCTTATAGCATTCTATATTATTCTGTAAAATGCTGTAAATTTTCCAGTTTGTGCTCACCCATCCTTCTATATCCATCTTAAATCATGCACACAGGGAATGTGGAGCAGTCACACACACACACACACACACACACACAAAGTGATTCTTTTGTCAAAGAGAAGAAAGATGGGGTAACTGAAACATCCGTAGAGATTTCTCCTAATTCTGCCTCACAAAGTTTGTGCGCTCGTGTGCATGTGTGTGTGCGTGTGTGTAAATACTTTGATCTCCACAGCTCCCTGGAGTTTAGCTCCTCTCTGCTTGACTTGTGAAAACAGGCAGCCTGTCAGAGTGTGAGAGAGAAACAGCGCAGCAGAGGAACAGTAGAGGAACAGCAGAGGAACGGCAGAGGAACGGCAGAGAACAGCAGAGAAACAGCAGAAACAGCAGAAGCAGCAGAGGAACAGCAGAGGAACAGCAGAGGGCAGCAGCGGCAGCGAGCAGCGGCAGAAGAGAAACGGCAGAGAAGCGGCAGAGCAGAGGAACGGCAGAGGAACAGTAGCAGAGAGCGGCAGCAGAGAAACGGCAGAGAAACGGCAGAGGAACGGCAGAGAAACAGCAGAGGAACAGCAGCAGAGGAACAGCAGCAGGGTGATGACGGTGGCGTGTTTCTCGTGCCCTGCCAAAATAAATGGGCCGTTCATAATTACAATGATGTAAATGATGATAAAGTCAAGTGTGATGTGTTTAACTGACACATGGACTTGACCGTGTTCACAGCCTGCACTGAAAACAGATCAAATGACACAAGGAATAATAAAGTGTTAGCTTTAGCCTTGTTCTCTGACTGGTTTTGAATAAGTCGGCCACTCCCTGCACCAAACTCCATAGAGAAACTGGTGGATTTGACATCACAGCACACAGGAGTTGCCTCCTTGACTGAGTACAAATGTGTTCTTTTGTGACTTCAGTGTTTGAAATCCTGTCTTCAGTCGACGAGCAGCTCCTGTTTCCACACGAGTTTCATTTGGTGCAGAAGAGCGAGCAGTTATATATAATATTGTCTAATATCAAGATTTATGTTTGACATATCCTAGACTCCAGCTGGAGTTTTACTTTAGGTGAGTCGGTCGTCTCTCCTTGTGTTTTTGTGGCAGTACCTTATACAGCCACTCTTGAAAGGTCAAAGGTCAGGTCTCCCTGCATCTGAAATCTATTTTTAAACCTTTCCATATTCTCTAATGTGTTCTTCATCCAATCCACTTTATTTATATAGCACGAGTTTAAACACAAAAGGATCAAACAGAGCTACAATAAATATAAATAAACATGCACGTGTACACATACAACAATATAAAAAGCCATCAAATCAGTCAGCTCTGTGTCTATTACCAAGTACGATCACATCTACTTCACAAGTGTTTCTCAACATCAAGACTTAAAACCTTCTGTGTTCTTGTGACTCTGAAGGGTTGAGGGTTTGAACACATAACAGACGATATCATGGCTCCATGGCTGCAGCACAGGAAGCAGTTTGGTGCCATTTTGACTGAATATATTTATTCTGACAAAAAGAAAATCTCCAGAACTACAAAGAGTCACTGAGAAGGTTTGAGTTCCTCATTTCAGAAGTGACAAATTTCATCTTTCATCTGTGAACACACACACACACACACACACACTGAACAGAACAGCTGGTTGCAATCCTCCAGTATTGGTTAGATATTGAGCCAGTATTGATTACCAATGAAGTCATTAACAAAAAGAGCAAAGATTAATTATGTGTTGAAATATATGCAAAGAAAATAGACGACAGATGTTTCAAATGTTTCCTCTTTTCACTTTCTGTGTGTGAACTCCACTTCCTCCTAACAACTGTTTGGGAAAACACCATCGTCTCTTGAATAATAGCTGATTTAAACTCATCGTTCAAGTTTTTCCCCTCGGTTTCGATTCCGGCTTCTTCTGTTCTGCAAGACGCTGAACCCCCAAATTGCTCCTGGCAGCAGCTTGTGAAAGGGTGATGAGCAAATCTGAAGTGTGGTTGTCAAGACTAGAAAAGTGCTTTCTAAATACAGACCATTTACCAATTACCAAGCACTATAAGACTCTCCCTGTTCATAATTATCAATAATTATCATCCAGTATCATCTTACTTATTAGAAACACAAGGGCGGGAGATTTCACGGATTAAAAAATGTAAAAGCTGAATTCATTTCATAGTTTCCCAGGAGAGGTGGTTGATATTGGCCTCAGATTGTCGCCGTCAGAGCTGGAGCGTGTTTCCGTCGTTGTGGATTGTTTTCGACTGGTTTTGACTCGGGGAAGCGTGTGTACTGTATAACTGCAGAACTCCTCCCAGGCACCGCCAATCAAAAGCAGCTCTCACGGTGTTCACAGGAAGAAGGCAAAAAAAAGAAGAGTTTCCATGTGCAGCCCACAAGAGCCGCAAATCAGAATGCCTGAAAAGAAGCAGCTGACGTTTGTTTCCCCCAAATGAGCCACTTCTTTTTTTCTTTAAGCGTGGCTCCCTTGAAATTTCATCCAATCCACATCCAGCGCGATCGGTGCTCAGTAAGGAGAACCATCTGCGACAGAAGAATGTGAGGCTTGGATAAACCACCCACTTTCTCTCTCTCTTTTTCCTTGAAAGGCTTTTATGGCGGTTTGAGTTGTGCCAAACATTCCTGCGTGCTGGATGTGCAGTGAAAGCATTTCTCTGGCCTGCAGGCATCTCCACACACCTCTGTCTGTTTCTTTTCCCCTCCCACTGAAATATCTTGAAATATCTACGTGCAGGGTAAGACAGACGTTGCATAACAAACCTTGGAAATCCAGCCACAGGTGAGTCGTTACCCACTAATCTCTGTCACCCCAAAGTAAATGGAAGCTCCCTGTTTGACTGCAGAGGCCAAGTAGGCCACGCTTTAGTGGAGCACCACCCATCCAATTCCTACTGCTTTATCCTCCACGTGAGGGTCGTGTGTGTGTGTGTGTGTGTGTGTGTGTGTGTCATCATACTCCCATTCCTATTCACTCTCACTCTGATATTCAATAACACTGAACGACAACAGACACTGCACTGGTGTTTTTCTGTCGCATAATCAGCTGACTGTTGTGGGTGGAGCCGACCTTACTTACTATTGGGTGCGTCAGAACACTAGAGGGTTGGAAAACGTGATGTTTTTTTTAACGTAGAGACAGATTTATACTCTGTCAGCTTAAAGAATTGAATATTTTGAAGTTGAATGGTGTTTGACATGCTAGCCACAAATAGCCACATGCTAAATCTGCCTTAAGGCCCTGCTATACTTCTGCGCACAGCGCCATCAACGCACGACGCACAGGCTGCGTGTGAAGCCCAGATTTGGGAACCGCACTGAATTTCCACCCCACCAGTAGGTGGAGTATTGAGCCCGGCTCACCAAGCAGAAAATCCTCAGGTCGCCTCGAACTGGCTGACCCCCCCGACCTTTCACCTGTGAGGCCCTCGGACCAGACGTGTCTGGGGGAGCTGGGGCATCGCTCTCTTCTTCTTTGGTGGCAATGCGTCCCATTTCACACTTTCGGACTCGTACCGCCACCCGATGGTGAAGTGGGAATACTACAGGACCCTGACACGCTTTATACTAACGAGATAAAAGGGGATGTTTTGCCCCCTAGTGGAGGTGGACACACTACACTCGTGCCTGTTTACAGGGATGAGGGCAGAACAGTCCAACGGGACGCGGGAGTTGAGATATAACTGACGCTCAAGTTGACTGAGTCTGGCAAGGAACGCGAGGAAATCTCCAACCTGGCAACAGCATGAAGAGTATCACACTCCGGGAGGCTGATGGTGTGTTACACTGCGTTATTATCCCTCTCGCTCTCTTCTCGACACCGTTCTTAATTTATGCTCAAATGAAACAAAGCTTCACCCAGGGGAATAACTTTAGCTTTGAAAACACCCAGTTTAAATGTGTTCATAAATGTTGTGTAATTACTCCCTACAGGAAAACACACGCACACACACACGCACGCACACACACACACGCACACACGCACACACACACGCACACACACCCTGTGTGTTGCTCAGTTCTTCCAGTTGGTCTTTATGGGTCTATGTAGGTCAGTGCTGTAAGCAGACCATCTGGACTGTCACTAGTCTGGCTGAGGTATCCATTACACTGGCAGTCTGTGTGTGTGTGTGTGTGTGTGTGTGTGCGTGCGTGCGTGTGTGTGTGCGCGTGTGTGTGTGAGGTTTTCTGCTCTTTGGTCAGTGATAGTTTAAGTTTGTTGAAGCACGGTCACATGATCGCTCGCTCTGACTGAAAACATGTTTGTCATTAGTGAAACGTGGACAAAGGTGTAAAAGTGTAACACAATCTACACCCGCTTCACTGACTTAATGACAACCGGACGTATTTGTTTGCCACTGTATCTCGTCTTTCTCGCATTTCCTGACTGACAGATGAAGTTTGTTGACCCGTCACTCTCCTGCACCAAAGTCCACAGAGGAAATCGACACAAGAGCTACGGTCTACTGCTGCCTCGCTTTGTACGTTTGTGTTATAGAAGTCACAAAATCACACATTTGAACTTAGATGGAGGCAACAGTGGATCAACATCTCCTGTGTGCTGTGACGTAAAATCACTGATTTTCTCTCACGTTACAAAGCAGCTTGACCTTCAGTTAAACTCTCATAGACCTAAGCAGGTGTAGATTTGAGTAGCTTTAGTTCAAAGTTAGTTCTCAGAGCAGGAGGTGGTGACTGTATGTCACTATCTTAGAAACACATTCATTTCAGTGAGATTTCTGACAATTAAAAGCACAAGCTCAACCTTCGTCCTGACGCTCTGTCCAGCGTTGGGCTATGTTGGAACCTTCAATTCCTTTGTGATGTGGACTGTTTTTCTTCAGTTTCCCTGACAACTGTCAAGATGGAGGATGTTATAAGAGGGAGAGTCACTGTGACAACAGGGTTTTAAAGGATTTCTTTCTTCTGTCTCTTAAAACTCAGCAGAGATTCATTGTAGCTCAACATCAGAGTGTCCATTTGTACATTCATATATTATTCCTCCTTGCAATTGTATTTACAGATTCATTTATTATTGTCAAAGCAAAGCACACGAGTGTTGGAGTTTACCATTATTCATCTCTTCTTTTGTTGTTTGGCACAGTCAGTTGTTTGTTTCTTATGTACAGTATGAATGGTCTTGGGGAAAGTTGTAATTGAATTGATCTTTGGGACAAATGAAGTTGTCTGATTGGTTAATTACATACATTATTGCATGTGGATTGATAAAACCATAGTTCTTCTGTCAGTTTCTGTAATCAATGGGAAAAGTTTCCCACATCAAAAGACTCTGCAGTGCATAGCAGGTTTTATCGGCTTCAGCTTTTCGCCATTGTTTGGAACACACTCATTTATCTTCTTAATGTTTCTTCATCTTCCGACCATTAACAAAGTTAACCTTAAAATTAGCCTTAAATGTCTGCAGTGGACCTTATTTTTCAGGACTTGGGACAGAACAAGAGGTTGAAAGAGGGAAAGCAGTAACAATGGAAGGACTTTGGTGTCTGTTCATTATTCATTATTATTGGAATAAGAATACAGTAGTGACGAGATGGAAATATGTCACATTCACGCATACACCAGATTCTGAACGGACTGAGTTTTGTTTACAACATAATGTTACAATGACGTTCTTAATGTCTAATCAAGCTGCCTCATTATTTCAGATTGTGTGATATGTCCTTAAGAATATCTGATTAAAAAAAAATCTATGCATCTGATACATGGTTTTTACATGGAGTGTAAAAAAAAGAGAGAAAGAAAAAAAACCCGACAAAACCAAACCCTGGATTTGGTAAATATTCCTAAATGTATTCATGATCAGGAAAAGATTAGAATCAATCTCATTTCCTCTAAAAGCAGCACAAGCTGTTAAAACACCATCACACTGATACTTCTACACACTGTGTGTCTGCTACACGCACACACACACACACACGCACTCACACACACACACGCGACGCACAGACACACACACGCACACACACACACACACACACACACACACACACCTACAACACACACAAACACAAACACACACGCACACACACGCATGACACACACATCGCAGCACAGACACACACGCGCACACACGCACACACACAGACACGCACACAGACAGACACAGACACACACGCTGCACAGACACGCACACACACACGCAGCACACACACACACAGACACACACAACACCATGACACACACACGCACACGCACACGCACACACAGACACACACACACACACACACACACGCACACAGCTGAAAACAGCTACAAGTTGGATTCAGCAGGCCGTGAAATGACCTTAATGTTGTGTAGTCCACAACACAACACACACATCATCATCATCATCATCCTCATGTTCTCAACCATGGCTGTGTGTGTGTAAGAGAAGACTTGTATTTGTTACCTTTGGGGATCTTTTCTGGCAGAAACACTGACCTTATCAGGACCAGTAGTCCTTGTGGAGACCAAAACCTGGTCCTAATGAGACAGAAGTGAGCAACTGGTTGAGATTAGGGCTAAGATTTGGGTTGTGCTTAGGTTAAGGTTAGGCGTTAACTGCTTATGGTTCAGGTTAGGATAACACTCTGTTTAAGTGTGTTTATCTGTGTGTGTGTGTGTGTGTGTGTGTCTGTGTGTGTGTGTGCGTGTGTGTGTGTAGGAGGTTGAGGGGAATTATGGTTTGTTTTTCATCCTGTTACATGTTCTACTTTCTACAGCACAGTGTGGGAGTGTTTGAATGAAACCCTGGACATTTAACTGCACCATCCTCAGAGAGAGAGACACCGTTTTTTTGATGTTAAAATGTGTGTAAAGCAAATGCAGAGATAGAGATTCTCTTCTGCAACATTATATGTGTAAGAAAATAGAGGCTGAGAACATTAAAAATGTGTGGAGTAAAGACTGAAAATAGTCCAGTTTCTCTCTGGTCCACCTGCTCCTACACTACTCTCTTTGCTTTGGCAGCGAGCTGAGACGTCTTTGACGTCCCTGGATGCAAAGACATGCAGAAAAGCTCTGTCATATTATTTGAGGAAGAACAGACTCCTGGTGTCGCAGTAAAATATGGCAAACACAAATAATGACCAACAGTGGCGTTGACCTGGTTTTAGTCTCCACTAAAGCCTGTAATATGTTACAAGAGTCCTGCAGCGACACTGTAATCATTCACATTTGGCCATTTGGTTGATTATCTTGGAATTTTTGACAGATCTAACCAATCAGAGTGTTGCTCTTGAATATGTGATGATGAAAATATTCAAATGAATGAAGATGAAGTGTGCACAACTTGAACTCTTTTGCCTTTTAATGTTTATTATGTAAATAATATCACTTCATCATCCCTAGATGTTTAATGTGTACCTGATGGTTTCTGAAGGGTTAGAGTTCATGAGTAGCGATGCTTGCTGATTTATTGCAATTGTAATTTTAGTCCTATAATGTTTTTGGGCTCGTGTTATGGTCGACACTATTATGACAATGTACAATAGTACAGTCTGGTATGGCTTGGATTGGTAAAACCCTGGGATAGTACTGCGTTTGGACTGAGATCAGTACTTTTACTTGTGTCAGCGACAGATAGACAGGATGACTGTCTGGTTATTATGGGACAGATAGACAGGATGACTGTCTGGTTATCATGGGACAGATAGACAGGTAGACCAGTCCTGAGTCAAAAACATACCGTACCAAAACAAACCAGCTAATGTTGCTATGCGCTAGCAGAGGTTCTCTTACACTGTCAACTCGTCGTAAACTCGTCGTCAACTCGTCGTAAACATTAAGTTAGCTCCAGTTAACTTGATCTGTTTTCCACGTCTCATTTCACACTTAACCCTGTCCTCAATAATGAGGTATAACACTGTTTAGGTTAATGTTCTGTCTTTTCTAGTCTTGATGACCACTCAGAGCTGCTTTGCACTTCATTTTTGCCATTCAC
>NW_025320799.1:0-60000 GCF_019176455.1 Solea senegalensis | reverse complement strand
TGCTCTCAGTTTATCAGAGTTACTGTTTATACTTTACATCCCCGAGATTTTAGATGTAGATTTTAGAGTTTTTATCATCCGTGTTATTGAGAATTATTGGTGTTGAGAGTTTCAGCGGGACATGGTACTGACTGTGGGTAAAGGTTTTATAACTCAGGCTTGTTTGCTCACTCTGGGATTTATTATTGCTGGGTGTTTCCTCCTCCTCCTCCACCTCCTCCTCCTCCTCCTCACCTCCCCTTTCACTCAGGAGAGTCTTTAACTGTCTGTGCTGGATTTCCTGGTTGTAAATGTTAATGTATAACGCGGTGAGCAGGGGATCGATGGCCTCTTTGTCTTATCAGCGTGATGAGGCGGAACACACCGCGCTGCTCTCTCCTTCTCATTCACACATGTGTAAAATATACAAGTCATGACTTCCTGTTTTTCCTCTTCCCTCACAAAATCCCCCATACACAATGATGCAGTGTCTGTTTTTCTGTTTTTCTTCTCCACGCTGCGCTGAATAATTTAATCACTTAACAGAAACCGCGCTGTTCCCGTCTCGGCGGCGCAGGGTAAATTATAGCCGAGCAGGTGGAGAGCAGCCATTACTGTACGGCCTTATGAAGACATGCGTCGTTGAGACCTCGTCATTGTCGAAGCTCAGTGGAGTGAAGTATTACATGTCCTCTCAAGTGCATGTAGTCTAAGGTTGGTGTGGGTGTTATGATGTTATTATTTAATGTGCACTGACTGTGGAAAGTGTGTGTGTGTGTGTATAACGTAGGACATCATTACGGCTCTGCCGAGTGAGGGATTTCCTCATGAACTCTTTTTCCTTCACAAGACGGTCGCCGTGCTGCCGGTGCCAATCCCAGCTGACATATCATTCACTACCTGGGGTCAAATTAGAGGCTTTTTTTCTATCTGAAAACTCACACCTTCACCAGGAGAACATGCAAACTCCTCTCGCTGTGAGGCCACAGTGTTAGCCACTGCACCTCCTTGTGGCTTCTAACTGAGCACACAGACTCACCTGAAGTTTGAGCCTCTTTAGAAACCCACAGAAAGAAATCAATGATTTTACATCACAGGCTCAGGAGTTCGTAGAACTGGTAGAACTGTAGTTATTGAGCGACTAAAGTGTATGAAATGCTTTGATTGACCTCAGTGACACAAACTTAGCAAACGAGTGAGCTGTTATGTCTGTGTGTTAAAGCTGTGGCACATCTATGACGTGTAACTGGTACAGGATCATTTTACACCATCTCTGGAAGCCTGGACATTTCTGTTGAAGACGAGAGAAGTGACTTTTACTTTTCACCAGCAGAACAAGTAAAAGTGTTCAATCTCAGTGCTGATTGGTTATCACAACTGCCATGGTGCTGTCCCACTGCTACACACACACTTTCATTGATTGTATATGTGTATATTTTGATAACATAGTGTGAGACTTTTGAACCTACAGTTACAACTCTGATTCCAAAAAAAGTTCATTTTTAATCGATATAGAGCAGACAAGACAACATTACATGTTCAACGTTCTTGTTTAGGCACTATACGTCTGTAAATGCAATATACACCACCGTTTACTTTAACAACACGGCTTGTGTTAATTCAATGACTTTTTCTCATTTCAGGTACTGCACACGTACACGATATACTTCGATAAATGTGCATATGCAAAGTTTAATTGTGGGAAGACACATTTGAAGTATTATGTGTTTCCTCTTGCCGCTGTTTCACAGTTTTAAAGACTTAACAAACTTCAGTATATCATGAATACTTATTGTACGTACAATGCATTTCATATACACACAGTTTTGTTGAGCGCTCCATTAACACCTGGTATCTACATGTGATTCCAGAAATATTATCTGGATGATGACATTTGACCTGGAATGTGTTTCTAGATACAGATCGCACAACTGTTAAAAAGGCCAATTCATTCATTCATTCATTCATTCATTCATTCATTCATATAATTCTTTATACTAAACACAAATTAAGGGAGAGGACTTGCTCTGTGTTCCACCTGAGTTCTAAACACTGGACCTTTAAGACATTTTTATTCATGTCAAAAAACATGACAGATGTTACTTGAAAACTAAGAGAGACGGACATTCTCACCTTGTGAGGCAAAGCTCAGCACATGATCTCATCCCTGTTAAACAGTTGATATGGGGAATACTTTTCAAATGAGATCACTACTGTTTGCTCAGTTTGATTTATGCATGTGCAAACTGAACGTGAGCTTATTTAAGTCCATTTTCATCCGTTATCTCTGTCACTAACCTACATGTATGTTTACTATTTATTGCACATGATTTATTAGCTTTATCTTTACTGTCTGTGACACTGTAAATGTCCTCATCGCAGGACTATTTCCTCTGGAGGGCATTACCAAACACCAAGTTACAGGCGTCAACGTTATGACTTAGCGATCTCTGATTCATCACCACTTCCATCTCTGACACCCCCCGTACCCTCCTCCTGATGTTTGTCCACGTTATCTCTTTGAAGCGTTCCATTTTCAGAATATTCCGTAAACATATTTGTCGTTTCCCTTACTGTCCCCACGATTTCTGGTGGTATTGCTCCGTTAAGTACGGACGCAAGGCTCCGCCTGTGTCTGTGTTTTGTGGGAGTATAAATGAGCCTTTAGAGAAATGATTTCAGGATTTCAAAAACCGCTCTTTGTCTAAAGTTCGTAAGTTCATGTATATTTTCAACCCCCACATTCTTTGGACTCTTCCAAAGTCTATTGAAGACATGTTTTTTTTTTACGATAAACAGCGGTGAGTAGTCGTAGATGTGGAGCAGTGGTGTAGTGTTTGCTGCAGCATGAACAGAGCAGAGCAAACACAGAGGCTCGGTGATGCATATACATGCTGTGTTGTGGTTTCCCCGGAAAGTCATTACGCTGACAGTGGCGTGCTGCACCCTGAGGTCTTTCACTGTCACAGTGGAGCACTTCTACATGGCTGTTCTTCCTCTTCATTCATGGGCCACAAAGGCAGCAGCGTGACTTTAACTTGGCTTCTTTCTCCTCAAAACATTGTCGTCTTAAAGGAATTCATTTGAGAACAATGTAAAAATCTCATCTGTAAGGGTCGTCCTGTAGTACAAACCTCCCCAGGCGTGTGAAAACACCGGCCGGGGTGACTCACGGATGAAAGTCATTACCCATCCTCCACTTTCATGTTACAGCCACGCTTAAGCTCACACTATACTCCACCGCATGGCTTTCCGTCTGTCTGTGTGTCTGTCTGTCTGTCTTTCAGCAGAGCCTGAGCTGCAGTGTGTGTCTGTTGATGAGCATATGTTTTGGGTTAATGTAAACAGGCACGCATGAGTAGTTTCCTATTGTATTTCATTGTTTACATCTGCAGACATCGAGACAAGCCTCCTGCCTCCTCCAACCGCCGGCTGGAGTACAGTCCACACGGACTTCTAACGCCGGGATCGAGCTGCACAGATTCAGGGCGATTTTCAAGTGACTTGTTCCAGTGTCACACCTAATTATGAACAGACTATGTTCCTTTTTCCTGCCTCGTCTGACATCTCCCACGACGCCGAGCAAGACGCGGCATGAATCAGTGCCACTGTGATTGATAATCTGACACGGTGACCATCGTGAAAGACATAACTACTGTGTAGACTAACATCATCATGTCAACACTGTTGTCACACTGCTTTATGACTACATTTAAATGTGCGCTTTGGTCTAAATAAAGAGACTGTAATGACTTCATTTTTCTGAAAATGTGACGGTTTTCCAACCAGTTTGTATTTTCATAGGATTTTCCCGCAGAGTGAATCCAATCTCATTCGAGCGAATTAAACTTCCTTTTCCAATTACAAATGGTATGAATGAAAGTTTACAGGGCACAGAGTTCAGAGCTAACACGCTGTAACTGTCAGATGATGAATGGCAAAACTAAATTGCAATCCAGCTCAATATAACTTGGCCAAAACTTTTCTTTTTCCTGTTTTAGCAATTATTTGGTGTAGGCACAGACCTTTTTACGCTCACTGTAAATCACACAAGTGGTTGTTGTCATTTTTAATGATTGCCATTGTGGTTTTGGGGTTTCCCTAAACTTGCACTGATAAATCAGAAGACTCACTCGATGGGCTCATCGGGTTTATAGACGACACCATGGGCTAATGGGAGTTCCACCAAAAATACCTGTGGTGTTGGTTTTTGATTTATAATTCGGCATCATCCAAAGCGCTCAAACAGTCTATAGATCAAATGACCCAGCTGCTTCAGTTAGGGTGGAATTACCTACTGTACAGCAGTAGGCATGATGGTTTTGAAGCGGCCACACTTGAAGTCAGAGTCTATATACACTGTGACTATAACGGGCTGCACACACGAGTCCTGGTGTGTGGTTGCCGATAGCGTTTATAAAGAAAAGTATTTCTGTTTCGCTCTGTTTCTGTGTGGATGGATCTCAGGGGAAAAATGGATCTGGTGTGCGACCATAAAGGTCATAAAGATGTTTACAAGATGTTATCGGCTGAAATTGTCTGAGAGTAAGGTAAAAACACATGTGTTGGTGTGGAAGTAGATTCTTTGTTTTCTATCTTAAAACAGCTGTTTCTATGTAACCGCAGCAAATAATTGTCCAGTGTACTAAGGACATGATCCACCATGTCCGCTGGGAAAACGGAACAAAGCGTAAACAATCTTTTTTTCACTGTCATTCTGAAAACGTTCCCTGTAAACACGGCATCATTTAAGGAAACTCCCAAAACGACTCTTTATGCTGTTGTACATATTCCAGGCCAGTATGTGGCGCTGTAACACTGCAAATGTTTTGGTTAAATAAATTTTCTTCCAACATGGAAAAAAATGAACCAAGCCAAAGGAATGGAAAAAGGTGGGCCTATGACATCATCACTTTCCCAAAGTATGGTATTGGTGTTAGCATGTTAGCAAATGTTAGCAATATACCAGATTGACCTACACTTGTTTTGTGTGGAAATGTTTGTCTGGACGCAGAGTTTTTATCCAAAATGAAGTAAAAACACATGTTTTATATGAAAATAATAAATAAATTCCTTCCTATTTTGCTTTAACTTCCTGTCGCGCGTTGTAAACCAAAACAAAAGCTGTAACTCAGTGAAAACCAGGGATTTAAAAAGGCTGAAATGAGCATCACATGAATATAAATGTAAGTTGTGTGTGTTTGTTGAGTTAGTCTCAACCGCGCCATTCTTCTCCACACTGCGACACCCATTTTGATGTTTGTGTGAGCGGAGCGTGCTTCCTGCAGCGAGGAGCTCGGGCCCGGGCTCATTTTCGCCTGGCGGGTCTGCTGCTGTGTTTCAGTCTGAAGCCGTTGGCTGCTACTGAACCGTTTGGCTCTTTTCTCTACTAGCGAGCAAACCTACAATCCAGACCCAACTGCACGTCCAGCTCGTTTTTAAGGGGATTTATCGCCACATATGCCCGCGAATCCGACGCGCGGCGGTCACTGGGGGCTCCCAGCAGCGGGTGGCCGGGTCTGAGGGCCGTTATAACGCGTTTTCGAGGTTTAATCAGAGCTAGAAAACAGCGGTGGTGGTGGTGGTGGAGGAGGAGGAGGAGGAGGAGATTCCATATTAGGAGCACAGAGGAGAAGGCACCCGCCTTGTGTGATTTGGAGCTTCTGGTGAGTGTTTATCGTCTTTTTACCTCATTATTGCCGTTATAAATTGTACTTACACGTGGAGGGCTAACGTGGGGCTATGAGTACGACTTTTGAGCGGGTTATTGCGCCGTTGACCACCTTTATTTTCATATTTTCTGCCGCGGGTGTGGGGGATGGGCAACAGCAGCCGTCGGCGCGTGAGTGGGTGCGCGCGCGCGGTTGCGTGCGCGTGCGTGCGTTTGAACGCGGGATAGAAGTGGTGCGTGCGTGGTTAGTGTTTGTGATCGCGCCCATCCTGCCACTAGGGTTAGCGTTGAATTAAAACTACTCATCTACTGACCAATTGTTACGTGAACGCAGTCATTCCAAATGCAATTATGTTTAATAAACACAGTGGAATTTAATTCAATTTAACTTTTATTTTGTTTGATTTACTTTTGTCACCCAGGACACTTTGAAATGATCATTCCTGCTTGAATCATTTCTTTGTGTATTTTGTTTGCAGTTTTGTGGTATGCCCACAACAACATTATTGGAAAAACCTAATATTATGTAAACAAAGATGATTTTTGTCCTGTAGTTACAGTGACCAGTCTGTGGACCAGTCTTAATTAGTGAGTGGACTTTTGTGAATGTGTGTGTGTGTGTGTGTTGTGCTGCTGATGTGATATTAAATGTGCCAAAGTGCACTCGTTACTGTCACATTACTTTTATGACATGTGTGTCAATCTTAGTCAAGGCTTTACTAGAGTGCTCCTGCTGCAGCTGGTTGCTCCAAAGCCATTGGTGGTGTGGGGGAGGGGTCCACACACACACACACACACACACACACACAGAGTAGGGCCACTTGCCAACCTTGTGAAGCTCAACTCAATGACACGATGTCCCCGTCCCTGATAAGCCTCTAGTATTAGTACAGGGAAGGAATACATTGGTAGTTCCAAAAATCACATGCTGATTATTTGCTTAAAACATTCATTCAATTTAAGCAACTACACATTGTTGTCCACATGTTGGCTCTGCAGCTCGTATTTAAAGTGTGTTATGTCAATGATAAGGAGGCATTTTGATCAGATAAATTTCAGGTCTGAGGTATGGTATGGTATAAGTAAAAACATTTTTAAAAAAAAAAGATAGTTGCCTGCATAAGAATTTTGTGGTTGGACGACCATTCATGACTGGAAAATGAAGTTAGTGTTGCTTTTTAAAGAAATCACTTCCTGCACCCAAAGTCTATAGAGAAAGTCTGTGATGTTTCCTCCACTGCAGACAGGAGGTTTGGATCCACTGCTGCCTCTTCCACGGAGTTCAAAAGTCTTATTTTGGGACTTGGGCATTTCACATCCTTTGTTCGGATAATCCTTAGTGACACAAACTTTCCAGAAGAGACAGTTTCGGGTTCCTTGTACCACAAGCTTAAAATGATTGATTTTCTGTATAGATTTTGTTGCGAGAGAGCGATCTGTCAGTCACTGTTTTGTAGTAGAGCCTGACTTACACTGGACTTTCAAAGTATTTGTTCTTTTCCCTGATAACAGTCGTTGTAGACGTTTTTAACTTGAACACAGAAGCCCGACATCTGCTGCCAATGGCTGCCTGTAGGTTTATTTAAGTTTCTCAGGAATTGTTGGCTTTAGTTTCCATCATTATCCAACTCCCTCTCGCTTGAGTGGAAACAATGCTTTACCACCCAGTTTGTGACCGGTTGAACGAGGACAAAATATTTTAGATATCGTGTTTTCCCCCCGTTGGATCATACGATGGGACTGTTTAATCTACCGTCCAGTTACTTCCTTCCCCACAGGTGCACAACAAATGTGCTGTCTGCCTTTGTGGTGTGTTACAGTTCAACCTTTCACAGACACTGTGAGCCAACGAATGCTGAAGTGTTTCGTGCTTGTATGTCGATGTTGGCTTGTTGAGGTTGGCTTGGGAACGACTGACAAACACAGAAAACGGGTTTTCATTTGTATCGTGGACATGGACACGCGTCATGTGTGTGTCTGTAAGAGATGGCTGTCTCTGGTGGAATCAATGACGCAGCTATTGAGAAATTCTTGGCAGATTTGTAACTTATGTTTGGAGAAGCATCGTGCAACTTTTGTGTCCCCAGTAGTTTCTGTTTAAGGAGACCAGTTAGGACGTAGGTGCTTTTCCTCAAGGCTGTTGTTGTTGTATTGCATCATCAATAAACACACAAACAAAGGTGTAAGATACAAAATGAACATTCTTATTTATTGTTTTGGACATTGAATAATGCACTTCCTCTGTAAAAATCAGTCCCAGTGCCCAATACAATATTATAATGATACATATTACACTGTGTAATCAGTGGGAACGTCATAATCCCAAATTCAAGCCATATTTCAACTTTAAAATAACAATTTAGCCAATACTATTTTCCTGTTTACGGTCTTTTGTTGTTCATTTGAGGCACGGGCACAAAGGGAAAATACATTTTAGTCTTTCAGGCCTTCACAGGATCACATTGACCAAACACTACTTTTAGTCACAGACAGACATTGTTTTTTAGAATGATTTTAGCCTCAGATAAACAACAGCATCTATATTGATAAATACAGATGGCCATGGCCAAGTGGAAAGGGAACTTGGCTTGTGACCAGTTTGAATCCCGACGGGTCAAGGGCATGTAGTGCCTCTGAGCAGGGTACTCAACCCCCATCACTCACTCACAGTGCTCATTGCCCACTGCTCCTAATTCTAGGAAGGTTCCCAGAAAAGGACGGATTAAATGCAGAGAGAAATGTCCCTGTGGGGATTAATAAAGTACAAAAAAAGAGCTAAAATAACCATAAAGATACCGATGGTCAATAGGCTGAATATCAGCCAATTTACTGCTGATGAATCGGTTCATCTCTAGTCACAACTGGTTACATTTGTTTTTATTAGCTCTTAAAAATGATTAAGGAGAATGGCCTGATCATTTGGATTGTAGAATATAGTTGAACACTAGCCTGTAACAGAAGCAGAGCAGCGTTTACTGTATTCCAGATGCTGCTTCACTACTGAAATGTAATTCACAGAGTCCGGAGGGAAAACAGTTCCCTGGATGTTTCCTCTCTTGCTTTTGTTTTGTGCCGCTGTAATCACAAGCCCTGACTTTAGCTAGTTGCATATTAGTTAAGTGCTCTGATGTGGTTGTTTGTGTCACAAATGGTTACATTTTAAGCTCTAATCAGGTTTCTACTCTGCAGGTGGGAATAAAATAGCCTTAAACATTGAACTGTTCATTTTACACCAAAATCTCAGCTTAATCCTTGATCCAGATTTTCTGGGCGCATTTCCTTTCCCCCCCCCCTCATCTAATAAGATACAACAGTTGAATTAACAAAGGAAAAACATTTATACCTGCTGTGACAGGAGTATGCAAATGTTTGTGTTACTGTATGTACAGAAGAGATTAAGTTACCTCTGCAGTTGGGCATGTCAGCAAAACGTCCAACATCATGTGATCCGTCTGATTGGCTGTCAATCATATAGAATTGAGGTGTTCTGGAACTCGTGTTCAGTTCATTTGGAAATAAGAAACTGTAAAATGATTTGCTATTGTCAGGCATGGCTGTTCTTAGTGTCATTCAATGCTTTTTGTTCCACTGGCTGAATGACCGCAGCAGTAGGTTTTTATGCGTTCCAGCGCTGATAAGCAGTTACTTAATATTTCTAAGGTCTAAACGATAATGTGCCACCTTTTTAAACATAAATCTAAAATTGTTCATTCATTGCTGAGCAAAAATATTACCATTAAAACATTGTCACTTGTTACCATGGTGCTTTTTATCTGCTGTGTCTTAGATTTCCCGCTTCAGATGCATCACTTTCTAATGTGTTGTTGTCTGACATGTTTGCTTCCACTGCATTTCTGACGTTAAATGTGACTTAAAAACAGGAAGCCATTCACAATACTTTTCTGTTTTACCCTCTTATGTTGTTCCATTCCATGTTAAGTTCAATTCAACTGAAAGATTTGAGCTTTTCAGAGCCCACAGAATAAAATTTAAAGCATCACTTTAGTTTCATGTTGACGGTGTCAGAGAAGTGGTTGTTTACTTTTGCTGTCATTATGCTCCTGTCACTCTGTGCTGTGAAATTAAATCCCAACACTTTTGTCAGATTAACTGAAGAAATGTGCTTTGAATGGCTGTGTATGTTTTAGTTTCCTACGCCGATCCATGGAAATGCGATTAAATAGGGTAAAGCAGAGAGCTTGGTGGTGACCGTCCTCACACTGGCCTATTTTTCCCGACTGAACTGCAAAGCAAGGTTTCCATTAATGAACGTCATGAACCCGAACACAGTGCAGTGACAACATTCCCTTTATAGTTACTTGTTTCTTAAAAGCTTCACATAGCAAGTTCAGCAGAGGAGGAGGCTGAGATTGACCAGAGGACTGAGTGTATATAGTACAACATAATGTAAACACTGCTGTACATCCAGTGTATACTGGATTTTCCTCATTTGTTCTTGCTTTTCCAGAGCAAACAAAAAAGCACACACAACACTAGAAAATGTTTCGTTGCAGAGCAGGCAGCTGAGTCATGTTATCTACATAAGACACATTGATTAGTTGGCCTTATTAAATCACAGAGGCAGAGTGGTGGAGTAGTACAGTTATGTAACTAAAGCACATCACAGTGATGTGAATTGAAATGGAGGAAGATAAAATAGACAAAGAAATGCAGTGAGTGAAAATGTCTTCCTTACTTAGGTAACGGAGAGATGCACAGATATGGAACAGCCTCAGATCTTGTACACATGCAGTCATTGTTTATAATAAATAAACTACGTAAAGTACACATCGTGTCAACCCTAAGCTCTTTCTTTTCCATGCAATTCAGTGAATGGTAGCTCTTTATTCACAGTGTAATCGGCTGCATTGGATTTTATTGCCGTCTCAGCTTCCTCTGCAAGCGAATATTAAATTCCTGTCTTTGAAGAGCTGCTGGCGTCGGCGCTGAAATTCCATAAGTGCACAGTTTATGTTTCATGGTGCTGCTGTTGTGCTTTACAAGTCAGCAAACTTAGTTTTCCCTGCAAATTGTGGGACACACCCAGAGCAGTGTGGACAGTACATGCAACGTTTCCCACAATGTTCCCTGACTGACAACCAGCCATACTGTAATAAAGACATATGAAATGTCCGTTTGCTATTGATGTTGTGTCAATGTGGAGCGGTGTGTTAAGCTCATTTTGTACGTCCTCTCACTGCAACGGCACTGTTGGGAGAATTTATTTTTGAGAATGCAAGAAAGGAAACGACAAGATGCTGCACATCTTAAAGATAGGTTATGTTATTATTTAAATTATGATGAATTATAGTTGGAAATAACTGATGATGAAGGGCCACCGAACATTGGTCAATTAATGGGAAACAGTGGACACAGTTAAAAATACAGCAAAGTTTGGGGCTGCTCTGGACATGGTTTGCCAGTATGGAGCGCAGTGGCAGATTTTCTGTTGCAGATCCTCTCACGGCAGCAGGAGAATGTCCGGAATATTCAGGTCAGGGATTTCACTTGGGTCGATCTTGCAGGTGGCAGAAGACTCATTTACTGCAAAATACACATGGGCTCACTCGGATGTTATCATAAAATCGACTTGGGACCTGGCAGGAGAAGGTCCAGGAAATATTACTCTCTGCGGACAATTTCAGTCTAGAATTGCATGCGCGTATACGTGATCACACATTAAGTTCAAGTAGCAGCAGTTTCTCACCAGGAGTTTGCCCACTTTGGACAATGGGTTGAACATGAGCACTGGTTTAATTTTTTTTTTTTTACTATAATTGGTAATTTGGTAGGAATTTATTACTGGATGGATGGAGTTTTACGGTGTGACAAGAGAGGTGGCACCTCGGAGACATCACCAATGCACCGACTCGCTCACTTTGCAATCTCCAGACAGAGATTGGCTCTGTCCGAGAGATGATACGTAAAAGTCTGTTTTATGTCAAACTGATTTTTACGTTATGATTAAAGCTGCTAATTTACTGAAATGAGGCCGTTTCACGTGGTGCTAATCTGCATTGTGAGTCCATTACTTCCCTTGGCTTGAGGCAGGCTTGAGTGTCTTTCCAATTCTTCAAATGGTAGTGCGAGCACCAACCAAATAATAGTTATGCAAATATTCTAGCACAGGTGTTTGCCAATTTAGACAGGTTTATGCATTTAAGCTCAAACAGAACTCTGTCCAAGGCCTTTCACTTATTTGCTGGTGACACCACAACACCATCACGTTAGTAATAATAGCTGCTTGTGCTATGAAGTCGGCCATGATAGATGCTCCTCTGCTCCTCTTTTGAAAGTTGAGTGCAGTGCTACCTTCTGACACACTGGTGTTTAGAAAGGTTCAGGTTTGCAGTGCTGGTGTGAAAGTGGCCTCTGGCTGTGGACCCAGTCCCCGTATTGTAATATAATACTGTATATCGTGACGGTGCAGTCTGAGGGGAAGGTGTGGTTGAAGATTCTCCCGACTCACAGAGACACCATGAACAATAACAACCACAAAGTACAACCAGAGAAATGATCAGAGTTAAATCACAACCTGCCCCATTCACCCAAGCTACAACAGTAATTATGCCCTTCATTATAACAATATGAGTTCATTACGTTTGAACAAGGTGAACATTTTAAGTGTTACTTTGAGCTCTGAGGCAATTTTCTTTTGTTATCATATTCCCATCTTTAACAAAAGACTTTCTTGAATGTCTTTTCCTGAGGTTTTTCACTGCCTGATGATTCTTTAGACATAAACTTAGGTTCATGTGACTCTTATTTATTAGCTGGAAATCCTTTTAAATTAAGATGCTGATAGGGTTCATATCTATATTTGTGGGTGGTTGTTGATGTACCACACCTCCTGTACTAATGGTACAGCATGGTTGGTTTTCCATTACAATATAGTACCTCCTCTGCATGAAACTGCCGTGACTTTGTTTTATACAGGATACACACAAACTAGTGACATGTGACTTGCAAAGCAGTTATTTCTGATGTACTGAATCATTAGACTCAGTTAATTAAAAGGATTTGTTCACTACTTCCTGCATGACCAGAGCACAGACTCCGTCTGCCACAGTCACCAAACTGAAATACAGTGGAAGGGGTTGTGATGCGGCAGTGCTGTCGCTAAATACGCCAGACTCCTCTGTTAATGTTGAGATTTTAGACATGTCTTTGCTAAATGTTGGAGATTAACACACGTTTTCAGCATTGTTAAGGCTTTTTAACAAATGTTTAAATGCACTTTTGTAAGTCGCTTTGGATAAAAGCGTCTGCTAAATGACATGTAATGTAATGTAATGTAATGTAATGTAATTGATCTATAGTGCGACATTGTTTGGTCTGATTCTTGTGTCGGACGTCTTGCTCATGCCTCTTCCTGTGACAGCCGATCCGTGGCTGGCAGTGTTACCAATGTCATACATACTGTAGTATCGGCTCAGCTGGCTCGGAACCTCACCAGAGCAGGTACTAAAGAAAGGGTTAATAAAAGTCATGGCGTGCCAGTACCATGTAGTAGAAAAGCGCCATTTGTGTACACATTATATTTTTACAGTAGTCCATCATGTTAATGGCAGCATTAGATCACTTTCATATTGCAGTAAATCAAGTGTGGTAACTGAAATTACCAAAATCAAATTGGTGTTCAATCAAAAATCTAATCTAATTTTGCATTTTGTCACATTTGAAGTAAATTGTTAAATTGCCGGAGATAGTGGGCTCCAGTTTTTGTTATTACCATAAGTGGATAACTGAGCCATTATTGTGGCAAACAAGTTATTTAAATGGAGCCGGTGCAGTGGTTAGTGCTGCTTTTTGTCTACTAGTTTTTCTGTTTGTGCTTTTGGTCATGTCTTTTGGTCTGTGGAGAGTCAGACCTTTGTATAATTGAGCAGATTTTTTATGTTCTGCAGACTAGTGCAGCCACACAGATACTTAAAGTATAATGTTTCAAATTCTTCTGGTTCGGCCGATGTCTAGCTTTTACTGAGAGAGAATGGTTTGTGTCATGAAATGGGGAGAAATTAAATGTGTCATGAAAAAGGGCCGTAGCTTGCAAACAAAATTCAGCTGATGCAGAAGACTGAGCTGGCGAACTCCCCATATGTGCTACAGGGAGCATGTGCAGTTGGTTTGTGTGGACTCAAACTGGAGGTGTTTCAGGTTCTATGCAGAAGACCCCTGGTCACATGACAAAATGTACGTCACACTGACGTTAGGGGAAACAGAATGTAGTTGACAGACCTGATCCTCATTGGTCACAAATATCGTATATTGATGATGAGATTTCACTCATTTTGATCTGAGTTTGACGAAGTCATGATTTCCATTGACTGGCAATAGGTGCAGTGGCTTTCAAAATGCTAGGGATAAATCATGTGTGGGGGGCATTTTGTCAGTGATCAAATGTAATTTGATGTCAAGGTCCTGCTTGTGCTTTATTTTTTGATTAGAAAGAAGGGAAACCCCCATTAAAATAGAGGTTTTTGTTGGTAATGTCCACCTGTTGCTTAATTTGATTGGCTGCCTGTGCCAAGTCTGACATTTAAGAGCTATATTACTCCTCACCTTGTGCTGAAAAGATGACATGATTGTATCTTTACTGTACTGCATTGGAAAAATCACCTGGAAAACACGTCACAGGATGTATGAAAATGGTGTTATACAGGCTTCCTGACCTGTATCATTTAATAACAATAGTATTGTTGGATGTGTTCTTTCTGTGATTGGCGTATTAGCCAGGCTAATATAACCTGAGATTGCATTGATCAAAATACAACAAATAGCTAAAGTGTTGTGTTCAGGCTTTGTCATGCAAATAAATGTGAACAGGATGTGGCCAACAGGATGTGGCTATCATGTTTATTATAGCAACATAGCACTGTCATCGTGACTGAACCTGACCTAGCTTGACAAGTTCAGGTCAGATATTCAGCCTTTATTCCAGACTCCATTCTGTCGGTGTTGTTTCAGTGTCTGAGTCATGGTAATATTACATGAGATATTTGACAGGCAAAAAACCTCAAAGAAGACGTCCTCGACTATCTGTTGACAACATTGTAATGCATGTGCTACTGCGATTTTTCGGCATAGATAATAACAACTAAAAGAAACATTTAAATAATGATTTGAATACTGTATTCCAGGACAGATTAAGCTTTGAATTGTTCGTATCAGCTCTGTTAAGTACATAACATTTAGAGGTAATGTTTGCTTTGAAGTAGATTTTTCTCTGCAGATGATGGAATAAAAATACCTCTTGAATCTCAGTGTCCTTCTCCTGAGACAGATCATCAATGGCATTCGCTTTGAATCTTTTCATGTAAGAGTAAAATGATGATCTGAAAACTATGATCATGCCGTACCGATGTGCAACATTATTATCAAGACTTGATTTTGCCTGATAACAAAAAACACAGTAATTTGCCAGTTTTCTACAAACCTTGCATCTTGTTTATCACTATTGCTGTGTTTCCATCATGGTACGGTTTGGTTTGGTGCAGCACAGCACGGTTTGGAATGATAAAGCCCTGGGTCAGGCTTGTGTTATGACTGAGAACATTACCTTTACTTGGTAGGTGGGGTATGGACTGTGCCTGATGACCACATAGCGTGATGTTGTACAGGTGTGACACGACGACCCGATCGATCACAACAGACAACGATGGAGGACATCATCAGCCCCTTTTTTCCTGCTCGCTTTGTGGCTGTTTTTCTCAATAATACATAAATCAATATGTGAATATAACGTCCATGGGATATTTGGGTACTATTCCTATTGGAAACGCAAAAAAAAACATGTAGCATACTGGACCGTTTCTCTCAGTGGAAACACAGTGGAAATGGTACGTTTCCATGTACAGTTAAGTTATGATTGTAGCTCTTAGTTTAGCTGTGATTGTATCACCAGTTAATTGGGCTCTACAGTACAGTACTTGTCCCAGTGCACTACTGTGTGGTGTATTTATTGAACGTTGTACTAGGTGTTTAGTGGTGGACCCATCATGTCACAGACTTAAACAACGTTAGCTGGTGGCTAATTGGTACCATGTTAGATACCGTCTATCTGTCATCACCTAGGCCAGTTGTAAGTCCAGTTAAATGTATTCATTATATGCAACAGTAATTCAACTCCCAGCTGTGTTATCTGGTTGTTAGTCCAACTTTAAATTTGATTAAGTACAATTTCAGTGGGGGCCACACGGTGGTGTAGTGGTTAGCACTCTCGCCTTGCAGCGAGAAGACCCGGGTTCGAGCCCCGGTTGGAACAAGGGCCTTTCTGCATGGAGTTTGCATGTTCTCCCCGTGTGTGCGTGGGTTCTCTCCGGGTTCTCCGGCTTCCTCCCACAGTCCAAAAACATGCAATGTGGGGATTAGGTGAATTGGACACTCACTTTAAATTGACCATAGGAGTGAGTGTGAGAGTGAATGGTTGTTTGTCTCTAGTTGTGTGTGGCCCTGCGATGGACTGGCGAACTGTCCAGGGTGTACCCCGCCTATCGCCCAATGTAGCTGAGATTGGCACAGCACCCCCCGCGACCCTCTGGTGGAGGATAAAGCGGTTAGATGATGACTGACTGACTGACAATTTCAGTGGGGCTAACATTGTTACACATATTCTAAAAATCTGGTTTTAGGCAGAGATGAGATGATCTGTCCAATACTGGTCAAAATCACTGGATTGGAAATTGAAAAGATAGAAATAAAATATTTTATAGTATCCAAAAATCCTCTTAAGTTTGTAAATGTAAATAGAAGGTCATAAAGAGTCACGTCAGCTGCTTTTCTCTTCCCAATGAGAGAATCATATATTATAGACAGTTGGAGAATTGTGTCTTTTAAATGGCTATAGCACTAATGTGTTGTTAATAGCTGCATATTTTTAAATGTCTTATCGGATTGATCGGTATCGGTAGTGATGTCGTTATTGGACACAAAAAAATGCTTATCTTGTTATCCCTAGTTTTAGTTTGGGTTAAGTCTTAGTTTATTTCCAGGAAGAAGTCAAACACATTTCTCACACATCCCTCTCACTCTCTTTCTCTCACACACACATGTGACTCGGTGTCTGTGTGTGTGTGTGTGTGTGTGTGTGGGTGTGTGTGTGTGATGACCTCAGGAGTCAAGTTCAATGCAACAGAATGCCTCTGGGCTTGGTGGCCCCTCCCCCTCATTACCCACAAGGCTTTGAAGTGTGCAGGCCTGCAGCTCATCTTTCCCTCCACTGCAGAGGGAGGTTATTTGCTTCCTGTAGCTTTTCACTCAGTTCATCCGAGTCCATTCTATCACATATCACCTTTATTACAGGGGCTGGTGATAACTGAGGGTGGTTACTTATTTACTGATCATTAAATAATGACTGATTACAATTATGATGGCCTCCCTAAATGCATCTTATTAGTACAATGAGCATAAATAACAACTAAGATGAAGTTGTGTCCTGTTTTTCCAGTGGTAATGACCCCACTAACATCCGACTTTTGTCTGGGAATCCGTATTCACCCTCAGGTCCAATGACTCTGCACTTGACACATGTTTTTATCGGCTCTGGCCCCAAAGTTAGGGATGATAACATAGTGTGAGCTCGAACGTGCTAATATCCAGTGTGACATAACAAAACACACCGTTCCAGCATGAAATCTAAGGCCACATCCACAAGACTTTTGGTCATTTTATAGACCTGAAAACTGATCAGTTTGAAAACGGTGCTTCTGTTTTGGTCTGGATGTGCAGAAACACACCCACACACAGAGCAGCTCCATAGATCAACCCTGTTGTGGTGTGTCAAGCGGCCTTTATTTACTCCCTCCGTCTTTCCTCTCCAGTATCTCCTCCTTCAGTGTGATTGTGTAACAGTGGCTGCAAGGCGTTTATGTCAGTCACCTTAACAGTTGTGTTTGACTTAACCCACATGAGACTTACAGGGAGCGCTGTTAGCCTAAGCCAGCCAAAAATCTGAGGTCCACCCAAACCTTAAATCACAGCTCACGTCAACACACGAAACCGGGATAAATAATTCTCATATAAAATCCCACACATATATTATTGTTTTCATAAATATTCTGTGCAGATTAATAATCAGTCCATTTCACTTTATTTCAGAATTTGCATGTCTTTTAACACATGCATGTGGTTATTACAGCTGGGCTTCATGTAATATTTGAAAGGTTTAGCTTCACAACAAAGTGCTCACTCTCAAACAGCGCTTTTCCATTATAGAGTTCTAGCACGACTCTACTCGGCTTGGTATCGGACGCATCTTTTTCCTTTACTCCAGAGTACCCCCTCAATGTGGAGGGGGTCATCATAGCATGGCTGTGCGAAACTGCTGTGACGTCTATATGCGGCACAAACACACAACTGGTGACGGGCCAAACGGTTGTTTTCGTTGCACTGAATCATTAGTCAGTTGATTAAAATGATTGGTTCATGGAATCGTTATCAGTCTTTCTAACTGATCTACAGTTCGCCAGTGTTCAGTTTGATTCTTGACTTCCCGCTCAAGACTCTTTCAGTTATGACACCATCTATTGACGTCACATTTTGTGATAGAGCCTCGCCAGAGCAGGTGCCAGAAAAAGCACCAGGTACCAGGTACGATCCCTAATGGAAAAGCAAAAAATAAGTCGAGGCGATCTTAGTAGTGCTAGAATTGTATAATGGAGATGTGCTAAAAGTGATTAATTATTCATCAGTATAAATAACAATTTGAAAAATAAAATTAATGCAATTACTGCATGCTGCCTGGCTGACACTGACGGGATACTTGCACATAAAATGCACACTAGATACTATAGATATTAGCTGCTATACTAGGCCAGAAAAAAGAAAAATAATTTAAATGCCATGGATTTGTTTTATTCCGTACTAAGTATTTCTGGAAATGTATCATACATATTTTACAGTATTTTAAAACTCAATTACAAAACTGACACTAGAACAGTGACTGTATGTGCATATACGTGTAACACAGTGTGTCAGCGGAAGTGTTGCCAAAGGACCACGGGGGTATTTATTAATACAAAATGAAGCAACGTATTTCACTCGAAACCAATGAAAGAAACAAAAATCTAAATCCTTTGGAATGAAAATAGTAACAGAGTTTGTGGCGAGCTTGATGTTTGAAGATTCGTCGACACTTGAATTATTTGTTTGAGAGGGAGCAGGGTGAAGCAAGATGCTTATAACAGCCTGTCCCTTCATTAGCAATGAGTGATTCAAATACATTCAGCTAAATGCAAATTAAATGAATTAAACAAAACAAAATAAGCCATTTTACAATCACTAACAGGCGTTTACGAGGGTGATCATCGAATCACCATTTCACTGCTAATCACCGTCATCACGTCAACATTTCATTTCAAATCTGCATGTACCTGCAAATATAAGAAATGACAGCAGTGTTTTTTTACACTGAGATTGTTGCATATGAATGTTGGTGATTTGTTTTTTTAAGAACACGGTCTCTGACCTTCGCTTCTTTACTGTGGATTATGTTTAATTTCTATTTCCGGTTTCCAGTATTCTCCGCTGTTTTAAATTTGAAGGTTTGGGAAACATTTTTTTGCAATTTTCTCACATATTATGGACCACACAACAAATCAATTAATATAGAAAATAACCATCAAATTGATCAATAGTGACACAAATTGTTAGTTTTGACCCTATATGAATATATATGATCTGTGCTACAGACTGAGAATGGTAGAACACCAAAGTGTATGTTGCACTGATGTGGTATTTCACTGTATTTTATCATTAATTTCTGCAGATATTTGAGAGCTCCTTCAAAGAGCAGACCATTTTCTATCCTATCACAAGCACATGTGCCACGTCTTATCACATAGTGCGCATGCGTCAACACGCGTGCAGCCTGTTGCAGTCGCTCCGTGTAACTTTCCTATTCTTTCGTATTTTATTCGTTTTTTTCTCTTGTTAAACTTCTTTACTTTTAAACTATTTTATTTTATTTAAAACCCTCTATTTAATTAAATGTTTAACTCTGTAAATTTATTCTTATTTTAATAGTATTCTTTTATTTTGTAATTTTTACTCTTATGTTTACTCCTACTTCTTCTTATAGTTTGTAATTTTGTAATTTCCAAAAACATTGCTGTTACAACATTCGTTACCTTTGTACACTGGAGCGCTGTGACGAAAGAATTTCCCGCAAGGGATTAATAAAGTATTTTCTATTCTATTCTATTCTATTCTATAGCACATGCTACTCTCTTTGCTTACTGGCTGATTGGGAACACCCCAACACAGCTGGTGTCTCTGCGCAGAAAGAAAAGGCAAAGGGACAGTGGACATTCTGCAGCTTCCAGGACCATGCCGACCCACCAAAGTCACACTGCAACTGTTTCATTGCAACTCTGACCTTTGACAGCAGAGTGTGATTGTGGACATGATACAGAACCAGAGAATATGAGTCTTTACCAGTTGAACGTATTGATAGCTCAGTGTTGGTCATGAGACTAGGTTAGAGTTGTTTGTAACGTAGGGTTAGCCCTTATTTCCGGCAATTGTATTTGTGCTTCATGAGTCAAAACAGTAAAGAATATATTGCTGATGATTGAAAACATCTTCATGATCGTCATGATCTTTGTTTAACTTTTTTGTAATTCTCCAAAGGCAAGTGGGAATGGAAGGAATCGCTGTGATGCTAAGCCCTGGTCTTTGCTGAAATGTTAAGTTCGGATACTTCTTGTTCTGACTCCTATCAGTGTCAGTTGTTAATGTTATACAGTGACATCTGGTGGTGATTTGAATCATTGCATTTTTAAGGAGATCAACAGTACATTCACCAGAGTTATGTGTCTCTCCTTGGAGTAGACACTCATAGTTGTGTAGATGTTCTACTACTGTTGTTGGAAGCTTTATTTTCAGTTAGGGTCGGGCTAATCGCGATGCTAACCACTAGCATGGGTTTAGCTGGGCTAATTATATATAGAGTTAGCACAGACTGTTAAACCTTATTTACAGCCTGTTTTATTCAGCTCATTTGCTTATGTTCTTTGAGTGAAGAATATTGTAAATACGCTGTGTTTATTGTGCTTATGTTAATGTTTCACATATTTGACTGTAACATATTGCTTATTTTATACTGTATTGAAGTTTTACAAAAAAAGAAAACAACCAGGATTTCAGTAAAGAAAACACTCAACTTGGTCTTATTGTTGATGTTCGCTATCTGTCTAACACTACAGTTCGTATCAGCCAGGACAGAATACTTGTGCTTTAGCTGTTCGCTCTTGTGAATAAATCAATGGGCTGTTGAAATGCTAATAAAAGTGTTTAGTGACTAAAGAATAGGGTTCATAATAAATTCACAGCACACCATTCACAGGAGAATTACAGCAAACAAAACACAAGGCCCAGTGAACTAATGACCCTGATCTTGCTGAGAATATATGTGCATTTGGTGCAACTGTTGTTCCAACAAGCTTTGTCGCAGTTGACGTCAGAGGTGCTGCTCGTCTTAAGTAAACTGTGTTTGTGAAAGGGAGCCTTGTGCTCAGATTGGTGAGATTGCTTGTGCAGTGGAGGAAGCTCCATTGATACCTGCAGCTGTGACAATATGACAACTGATCTGATGTTATCTGTGTGCACATGATGCCTCTGTTCCTGTTTGTCTATTGCATTTTCTGCTTTTGCGGATAACTTCTCTTGACGCTAGTGAGAAACAGTTTGCACGTTCACTTTTGATTTTACTGCATGACACAATTGTAGCCATCTTTCTTTGATTTTTGGCTGTTTTTTTAAAAGAAAATTCAGATTGAGCTTAAACTGCTGTTTTTGTCAATGGACTGGTTTGAAGGAGTAAGAGATTTATAAAGTGGCACAAACTTCAGTTCAGTCTTTTCCACCTAGAGTTTATGAGTTGAGCCTTTTTTAAGTGGCTAATATATTTATTTATTATTTATAGTATTTAGTTTTCTTGAGCACCTTTTATGTAACACACCAACTATTTATACATACCTCCTACAACCCCGGTGTGTCCCATAAATAATAATATCACTTTTAGCAGACCGCCATAGTCTAATTTGTGGCATATGTTTCCAAATAAACAAAAAGAAAATTATGTTTCCTGTATCAACAAAATTATCGGAGTACGTTTGCCAGTTACTGCCGCTATGACAGCTCTTACAGTGTTGCACGTTTGTCAATGAAGTTCTAAACTTCCTCCTGCAGCTGCGCATGACTAGTCTGTGTTTCTGTCACTCTGACTCGGAGAGTGAACCCTGTCTGTGTGTCTGTGTGTGTGCGTGTGCGTGTGTAACACCCCAGCCTATGTTCACCACAGACAGAATACAATTAGCAGGGGATGCTTAACGCTACTTAAGTGCTGTCTCTTCTCTTGATAAATCAGTTTCAAATCCAAATCGAATTTTGGAATTTCATGCATCTCAGATGTCTTCATTACTTTGTCAACTAGAGTGTAGAACTTAAAATACTTCCACATGCTGCTTTTTGGACACTTATATGCCGTAATTGTTTGCTCGGGAGGTCGATGTAGCTTGCTCATATTGCAGAAAAAGAATGGAATCAATGTCTTTATTTTTCTGATTGGCTAAGAGGGCATTCAAGGTGACCGATTAATTAATTCTTTCATGTCAAAATGCACCCCCTGTAGTAGGGCTAGGGCATATGGAAAAAATCTTATCACAATATACGTTTCAATATGATTTGATATTGATATATATCAGGATAGCACTGTAGCAGGTTCTGCAAATGAATTAAGAAATAAATGAACTGGGTAATACATTGTCTTTTTCTTTGTAGAGCTCAAAATTAGGTTAAATTGTTGGCAAACAAACCCAGAGAAAAAACAAAAACAAAACCAAACAAATGCAATCGAAGCAGCGTATGACGCAGCAGTTCTTCAATTATAGCAGGAGAAGAACTGTCTGAGAGAAATATTTACGGCCATGGAGTTGGTAATGAGGGTCAATTTCTTTTATCAGCTGCTTAAATATGTTATTTTCGACCTTGCTTAATTGCACCATATCACTATGGACTGCTGGTGTGGTTCAGATATCATGTTAGCTTTAAAGGGAGGACCACCAGCATGTACTTTGGTCTTGGATTGTGTGTTCTCCGGGGGATGGCACAGGTGTCTTCCTCTCCGTCTTCTCTGGTAACGGTGTTGAGGTTTTGGATTTTGACTCGCTCTCACTTCTGCCGTATTGGTGCACATGGCTGCAGGTAATGAAAACATAACCACGTGAGACCAAAATTTGAGAAAGTAAATTTTACATTTGCTCGTGCATGTGCAACCAGTAAATTTGCCATTTTTTTCCATGGAGCTGATGGGTGACAGACTGCTGGACACAGTAATTCAAAAACTACATATGTACTGTAAAAACAAGAAGCGTTTCGTTATTCGTTATTCGTTATTTCCAACAATTCTAAACTTCAAGCACACAATCCATTTCATTTGATATTATGCTGTCCTCCACAAGACAGATGTTGCAAGAAGTCAGTAACTATAACTAAACTTTTAATAGATATTGTTCTTCCTCTCTTTCTTATTTTGGCTTCTCCCTTAAGGAGACACCACAGTGGATCATCTGCCTAGTAGATATTGTTCTTGTTTAACAATTAAAAAATGAAAACACTAGACACTATAAACAAACACTAGACTCCCACGAGAAAGGATGTATGTCACGTAGTGCTCCCTCAGAAATGATTAGTTTTGGACCGTAATAATAAATTGGATAGATAATCTAAACAGAGCACCGGCATCTCGTGTCAAGTGCTAAGTACTTAAAATAGTAAAACTACACTTATTTGTAGTAAATTTTATTGTGTAGTACACTTACTACACAATAAAATTTGACACTGTAAATTTAAAACGGTAAATTTCTCCATTTATTATCAAAGTATTTATCAGTAATACAGTAAAAATTAAAAGGTAATGTGAATATTTGCTTTGCAAGTCCATTTACAATGTGCACCCTTGAATTTTTTAGTTCGGTGCCAGGTCTGGAGCCCTGCTATTTGCTCGGTTATAAAAGCTGATGTCCAAAATCTGCGGCTCTGTGGCTTGGATTTAGCAGTTGACCCAGTAGGAGTGAAATTTGAGGTGTGCTCACTGCAGCTAAATGTCATGGGATCCTTGCCGTGTGCTCTGCTGTATTGTGTTCTCTAATGATGAGGATTTGCCTGGATCATTGCTGATTCAGAGGTTGATGTGTTTATCTGTGATTCAGGCTTGAATGTGCAGAGTCTCTGCCTCAGATGAGCCGCTCTGGATTGGTGGGTATTGAAAGAAGTCTGATCTCATCGAGGATTTGTGGAGTTAGCATGTGCCTGTGATCTGACCCACATTTATGATGTGGCATGGCGGTGAGGTGAAAGGCCTGTGGTCCATGAGCTTCCCTGACATACAGGGTGTGTTGCAGCCCGGGTCATGATTGTGGTTGTTTTGTCTGACACAGTGACGTATGAGAGAGTTGGAAGATCTGTCCCTGTGATTTGCTGTTGTAGAAAGAAGGGATGTTTGAACTGCCATGGTAAAGTGGTCACCGTAGAGAAGTTATTATCACAGTTTTCTGTAAACTTCCCTGAAAAGCAGTGAGAGACAGACACAAGTGTGACAGCAACAGTGGACTGTTCATCTACACAGGGCATGTGCATGTTGGTGTAATCAGAGAGCAGTTGTACTGCTACTAATGAGAAACAACAACCATGAACATTCAGAGCAGGAATTTCTGTCCTGAGGCAAATGTCAAGGTGAAACAAATAGCTAGTGTTTTACGTTCACAGCTGATGGATTTCCTAATGTGGGTCACTGCGTCATCTTTACCAAAGCACTCTGTTTTTGCCTGTTCAGACTAAAGCAGTCTCTTTGTTTTCAAACTAAAAAGCAACATTTTCACACTTAAGTTGAGAAGTCGGAGAAAAAAAACATGGGTGGAAATTAGGTTAGCCATTGTTGGCAATACCAGTCATTAACAATGCTTCACAAGGTATTTTGTGCACAGAAGCAGCCAGCCGCTTGTCTATGGTTTAATATCAGTCGCACAATGTGTACGAAATTAGACAAAGCGCTATTGATAGTAAAAAGCAGCAGTGTTTCTATGGTGGCAGCTCGGGGTGGGAATCAGCAGAGACTCCACCATACGATGTCACGATATTGAATTTATTTCTAACATCAGTAAAAAAAACAAAAAAACTATACACGCTGTATTGATTTCCACCCCCAACCCCTAGTGGCAGCCATCTTGTAATTGCATGTTAGAGAGTTCAGGAGGTGTGTCTGTGTAAGGAACGCCCCCTGGCCTTGTAAATTCCAACTTGTACTACAAATGGAATACACTCCTCCTAATGGAATATTGTATAGTGTGTGATCCCAGTTTTCAGTCAGCCATGATGTGAGAATTTGCACCATCACAAGATAGCATGTCTCATAGTTAGCAAACAGAGACTTAGGAAAAAAACCCACTAATTTGCTGCATCTGCTCCAATGCCAATAACCTTAAATGAGCTGTTGAGTGGAAACAACCCTATCTTAATCTGGTCATGTCTTTAATCCAAAAGAACCTTGAAGTCAAAGTAAAGTTCCAGCTCTGTCGAGCTGTGAGTAAACTAGCTGTTTTATTTTATTCTGCACATACAAAAACCATAACATTACAAATATTGCTTGATAATTTAAAACCCAGTGACTGTGGTGCATCCTGTTTCCATTTGTGTTTTTGTCTGGCAGCAGTGGAGGAGGTCATGAGATCTGATGCTGAAATAAACAATGAAAGACAGGAATAACCTTTCAGCCTCCCAGTGGCACCTTCTTCCATTTGAATACAGAAAGACGGATAACATGCTCGGCCCTATTTATCACTGCTTGTCTACACGCGTAACATAAATCAATAAACATAAGACAAAGGGTTAGATAACAACCACCTACACCTGGAGACACCAGTAGGGATGATATTGTTAGGATTTATCAATATTGATACTGATACTGGTACTGCTAATTGAAACAGATATTTCAATACTTCTGTTGATACTGTCTCTTTGATTTGGTGCAAAAAATAAATGAAAAGGTGTAATAGATTCAAGTTTATTTCCATTACAACATACATTTGATTTTCTTAAAATGGTATTTTAACCATTTGTCCAAATGCTTATCTTATATTTCAGTTTTGATGAATTAGGAAGTGGCTCCTAGTGTCTTACTGGTTCAATTCACCCCTGCATTCTCTGGTGACATTATAGCTCCATGTGCTGTATAGCTTTGCCACAATGGTTGAGCGAGGTAGCAACTTAATCTTTCAGGGAAAGTGTGACTACAAGGATAGAAGCACAGGAGGAATCAAGGTCAGGGAAATAGGGAAGCAAGGAGTGAGCAAGGAGAAGGAGTCTGCAAATAATAATGTTCAGTTATTTCAGGTGCATATTACATTATTGTGCAGCTGTAATAATTAGTAGAATAAAATCCTTTGAATTCTTTGTATCCCCCAAAAAATCTGTGTTGATTTCAGAGCCCCTGCCTCTTAACATGGCTGCTACTTTCTGATTGGTTGTGTGTTAAGTGCTCTTATAACATGTTGTGTATCTGTTGTGCAGACTTCTGAATGAGCGTCAATCACGTGGTAAAACCATGCAGGCCCATGTTGTGTTGAGTGATGCGTTGACATAACAGCACCATTTGGGTTCTGCTAACATGTGGTGACCAGTGTTGGGAACGTTACGCTGTTGTGTGTTTGTGTGTGTGTTTGTGTGTGTGTGTGTGGCGCGTATGCTGGAATGCGTGAAACGTGACTCTGCCTAGGTCAATCATAATCGCTTACCTCGTTATTAACCCACCTCCTCACTAGCTGTGAGCCAGGGCTGCGTTGGGATTACACATTTTATTCAATCAATGCATAGTAAAGCACCGCATTTCACGTCCAGTAACGTTAACGGCGTCGTAACGACGGGAAAAGTAATTAGTTAGATTACCCCGTTACTGAAAAAATAACGCCGTTAACTAACGCCGCTCTTTTAAACTGCGTTATTTCAAACACTGATGGTGACGGAACGATGTCAATACAGATTGTGACAATGTTATTTATTACATAAGCATTTTGCATTGTCATTAGCTGTGGTTGCATGCACGTTATTTAGTCATGAAATCAATCGTCACATGTTCAGGAAAAGGAACGGCATATGATTCATCTTAATATGACTTTACATTTAATCGAAAACAGTGGTGTGAGCCGTTTGGAACGGTTAAGCTCTGGGTCAGGCTTAAAAATGGAAGAATGGAAACTTCCTGCTTCTCAATTAGCCAGTAGATTTTGAAAATCCACTGCAACATGGCGCTGAATTATTTGCACTTTAAGCCATGTTGAATCCCTCATGGCTAATTATTAAAACAACTACTAAAAGACAATGTACATTTTTTCGATGGATGCCAGATTTGAATTACTAACATTAGCTCACAAAGTCCAAGTTTCCCTTTATTGACAACAGGCTGGAATCAATTAATTAAGACTGATGGATTATGTGCTTTTTTGCTGTGTTGGCTTTGTCCTGGTCAGTGCAAGGGGTCACCACCTCGACGCATTGCTTAAGCCATTTGTCACATTTCCAGTACACACGGCTAACATTAGCCTGGCTAAAGATGGTCAGTTTCTGTTATTTTTCTCTGATTGGACAGAAAAATCTAAGCCATGCTACACTGAAGTGTAATTTACTTGTCGTGTATAACTTTGGTTTGGTTCGGTTTCACTCTGACACATTTTGGTGAATAGAAGAATGAACAGTATACCCCCACATGTGCAGGAAGAACACTCAGAAAGTAATCAGGTTAAATTATTTCTCTTTTATTGGTATTAGTAGTAGTATTAATAGTTTCAACTCTGATGTAAGTGTTTGTGTAGAGCCTTTTAATACTCCTTGAGCTTTTACACTTATGATAATCATAATGTAAAGCCCTTTGGTAACATAAAATAAATGTGCAAATCTGATGGGATCATTAACAGCATTTGTTTTTTTGTACTCACAGGCTGCACCTTCACAGTCACCATTGTGCCAGTTTCTATTGTATGCTGTATAAAATGTTTGATGTCTGAATGAAAATGTACCCTATTTAAAATAAATTACAGACTGCTCGGAAATGAATTTTAATTAAGAGCAAAGCCCTGTTCATGACCTGTATAAACAAGGAAGTCTACTGTTACATAAAGTTCTGTGCAGTGATTAATAATTCAGTGTTTACTATCATGAATAAATCTGTAGGTCCCTTTGGAGTCCGTTGGCATATCTTGTATACTTGAAAAACTGTGAGAAACTTGTCTTCAGTTAAAAGTAGATGTTTTCTGTGTCAAATGATGTGACCTTTGATTTTTTCATTTTCCCATGTTCTCATCCAATTCTTCTTCTGATCTGTTGTTTTGTTGCAGGTTGTGAGCCCATGGTACACGGCCCTGACTGAACACAGTGGTGGTGCATACATACATACTGTGGTGAGTGACCTACAGTCAGACAGAGCTGACAAATACTTCTGCCTGCCTCCTTTCATCATAGCTGGCACTGAACACGAACAGAAAACCTTCCTAAAATCAAAGGGAAAAGCAGCATTTCAGATTTCTCATTTGTCTTTTCAAAATAAATGCGTCTCTGGGTAGGACAAAAGAAGGTCCTGTTTTTGTTTGTACACACAGACACATCCTGATTAATTAACCCGTTTCATTTGATAATTTATTTATTTATTGTGTAATAATGTCAAAAAATGCTCACTTAATTTCCCCAAGGTAAAGTTGATGTATAGATGTTTTGTTCAGTCAAAAGATATAATAAAAAGCTCACATATGGTGTGTTGACATTTCAACAATTCTCCAGAGGTTTTCTAGTTATTACTTTTTAAAAGCCAATGTCCAATTTAATGGCTGATATCCTCATACTCCACACACACTACTGAGGGGAAACAAAATCAGAAATTAAATGATTAGTCAGCGTCATGATTTTCTTGGACAGTTTGCAACGACAAAATTGTTACAATATTGAACCACTGAAACATGTAATGTGAATGATAGCAGTGACAACATTCTCTCTTGTGTTTTCTCCAGTGACCTGATGAATACATAATAATAATTGGTTGTGCATTATCATCATCACAAGGTGGCAGCAGCAACAATCATTTGTTAATGCTGCCTTCCATTTACATTGAAAGAAAGTCAGAAAGACACGCCTCAGGCTAGCCGTTGTTAGCAATACCAGTCGATAACAATGCACGGCTTGGTATTTTGCACACACTATATGCCATATGTACGACACTATATGTTTGAAGCAAATACTGCAGCAGTGCTATTTATGGTAAAAGTAAAGTTTGTTGAGGGTTAGGATCCTTCGAGTTCAGGTGTTCCCACTTTCGAAATGCCCTGTCACCTTGGAAAGTCCGAGTATTGACTACAAATGGAATGTAGCATACGTACACTGCATGTAGGTTGACCGAAGCAAAGAAATTTACCAGGTTCCTTGAATGCATCTCCAACAGGCATTTAGTTAGGGAACTGCATGTGTATTTGCAGAAGTAATGGAATTTACAAGGTTTACTGAATGCATCTCTAAGCTCAACATACTGAGGACTCCACTAGTCTCATGTGCTTGATCTGTCATGGATCCAGCAGTGGTCTGCATAGTTTTTTTTTATCTTTAAACAGTTAATTGTCTTATCAATTAATGAGGTAAAGTAACCACATTCACCCACATTTTCAGCAAAATTTACCTTTAAATGAGAAAATATAGCTATTGATCCAAAATATGTGCTAAACGTGCCACTACTTTGTAGCAGCCGTAGCTGTGGAGCCTCCATTTAGAGAGGTGTTCTTTGTCTCCTCATGATGGGTAGCCTTCAGTCACTATTGAAGCCAGGGTCCTTGATGCTGCTGAAGTAATTGGAGCCACGTAATCAGCTTAAACAATGAATTGGTTGACCTCTAGTCCACACAATAAGAGTAGATTCTTATTTCCTTACATGAATCACATAAGTCTGAATTCAATTGGAGAAAAATAACAATCTAAGAATGTCTTTGTTTGATTGACATGCTCTGTAACACAGAACAGCATTGTTGTTGGCACTGCTTCTCCTCACGTCCTGTAAACCCTGGTGCCCTCTGCACGCCCCCCATCATCCTGCTCCTCTGTCTTATTTTACAGAGGAGAACAAACATATTGGATGTGAAGTTTATTTTCTCTCTGGTTTGATTTCCAGTGGAAGAACTGTGCTCTCTCTTCCTGTTTTGCACTGTTTCAGACCTCTGCAGACTTCCTGTGTGAACTTTGTCCCACAGCATGCTATGATGTTGAATGTGGGTTTGGACTTGTGGAATCTGTCATGTCTCCTTGGCGATGCTCTTTGTTTGTTTACGTTTGGATACCCAAGGACATTGTGCCTGACTCACTGACGTTCGTTTTATTCTCTGGGTGAAACACAATGCTTCGCTGTGACAGCTACAACCGCCACTGTCACCCTTTTTGGCAGAGAGTTGTGTTAATGTCAAGCCAGCGTCACTGGACAGCTTTGTTTTCCTCACTTTACAGCCCTCAGATCGACTTTTATTATTTCATTCATGCTGAAATATTTCTGCACTGCAGTGCTTAGTCATGTGGTGTCTGTGTTGTTTACATAAATAACCTTCAAGCACCCATGCATGATTCTCGTTTCTACACCAGCCAGTAGAAATGCACGACATGGCAAAAAGAAAAATCACATTTCCTCTAGATGTTGTAATGGTGATATGATTCATCATTTTTGCATCTTAATACCTTCCCCACATTAGAGGGTTTTCAAATCTGACAATCCAAATCCACAATGAATGTTGTAACCAAATTTTCAATGTTTAAATCCTGAGAAAGCGCAAACTAGACGATCCAGTCACTTACTTCAGGGAGGAGATTCCAGCTATTTGGGATCTCACAGAAACTTGTACGATTCAACGTGACTTGAGAATATAAACAGACATGGACTCGGACTGTCGGAGTTGTCAGTTAATAGCTGTTGTGTGTGTTTTGTGCTGAAAAATGCAAAATCTGACCAATTATCCTCTTGTGTGGGACGGGCTTTAACTGTCACTTTCCTGATTGATCTGATATTTTCTAGTGTGTTACTAAAAGAAAAGTTTCTGTTCTGAAGAGCATCGTACTGATGTTCTGTCACACATTTGAACCTACCCAAATAAGGGCTCGATACATTTCCCAATGTATGGGTAACAATATGATATATTGGGATACATTTTGATTTAGAGGCTGTCAGTATTTAATCCATCCTACTCTAGAGTGCTGTATGTTAGAAATACTCGAAATCAATAAGGGACACAGCACTGTTAATTAACAATGAATAAAATTGTTAGTAAAGTAATGAAAACTTGGTCATTATAAACTTGATTTTTGTATAGTAGTCATCCTTATAATAGCCTTTGTTTCAGTACTTATTCGTAGACAATAAAATACACTTTATTTTACCTAATTGTATTACTTATACTTAGACAAACACATGTTTTGTGTCATCTTTGGTTTAAGTTGTGTAACTGAGCGTTTGAATTGACATATACTGTGCAGCGAAGAACTACAGAGACACAGAGACTCCTTGCATGAACTTAACGCTTAACAATAAAAATGGCGTACAATTAGAATTTTTAATTTTACTAGTTCACTGAAGTAAAATTATTATATTTATTGTTAGTAGAAAGTAGTTACACTTCACAACTGCACAGAACAAATCGTGGCAATAAATATAACTCTTCTATAAGTGGTGACTAATTCACTCATCCACTCACACCTTCATATAGCGCATCTATGTGCAGTGCATTTTCTATCACTCATCTTTCATACACATTCACAGCTGTCAGGAGGAACGGAGCTGGGAATCGAACCCAGAATCCTCCAGTTAAAAGACAACTCGCTCTTCCACTGAGCTACCGTAGCCCCGTGCATAACAGGTCAGGTAATGACAGCCAGCACTAAAACCAAGAACCAGAAGAACAAGAGGTTATTCTTTATGTTGTTTCACGTAGCACGGGAAAGAGTTTTCTGTTGTGATGTTAATGTTCACCAGATGGAAATTTTTATTTGGTGAAAATGAACAGTGATGTCAGAGGGAGCATATTGGTCTCATAAATGTCTGCTGTTGTTGTTGTGATTTTTATTGTGTTGTTTTTGCGGATGGCATGCAGCTCCGCTTGCTCTGTTGCCGAGCAATTACTGACTCTGGATCAGAGCTTTTAAGGTTGCGGGTTAAAAACAAACAACACACCCAGTTTGTTTGTGCCCTGCAGGAACCTTTCACCCCCTATCACTGACTCTAATTTCACTCTGAACTCTTGAGATTGCGCATTAAGTGTAAAATGTCTTTCATGACCTGGGGAGTGAGATGAAAGATCCTGATTCACACACTGCTGGTTTTAGGAGACGTTGGCAGTCGATCAGATTTCCCCCTAAATTTGAGATGACTCTCAAGTAAACATGGCTTCATACTCAGGATGTGTTTTTGTATGTTCGTAAAGGAACAGTGTGTCGTTCCCACAAGGCTGCTGAATGAAACCAGAGAAGAAAGTAGTCTTTGTTTTAAAATGATTCAGCACACAGTGTTGATTCAGTGCAGCATTTGGACTAGAAATTAGCTCATATTTTGGGCCTCTCCAGTCTCTGAATACACCACAGATATTCCAGACATTTTAGCGTGTCAGAGATGAAGTCCACAGATCCTTCAGAGGCCTTGTCCCTGTTTCACCCCAATGTTTAAACCCTTGTGTTTTATCTGATGATTGTTAAATAGATAAAAGACCTGGGTAATAAATGTGTAATAAATAAGGTCGCTAGCACAAATAGAGAAATATATATTTGATGCAGAATAGGCTTGTGCACCAAATGTGAGCTGCATGTTGAAGACTTTGGCCAGAGAAATGGTTCAATTATCCACATACTTTTGTCTTTCTGCCTGTAAGGAAAAGACACCTCATGCACTCATTGTGTACTTTTTACTCCAGCTGTTTCCACCTGTAGTAACTAGATCAGACACAAGGGGACGTGATTTGTATGATTATGCTCAACTGCTGCTCAGGTCCCCCATCACAAATATACAAGAAAACTGTAATTTATTAATAGGATAGAATTATTGCAATTCTCTCCGGTTTTATTTATTATCTGTGTTTGTTGTGTGAATATTTATTTATTCAGTATGTTTGAGATGTTAATAAAGGCAGTTTGAAGTTCAAATTTGCATTGTACTTGACAATTTAAGTAGAAGCACAGTTTTGAAAGTATCTTTTTAAAGCACCAGTGTCATAAGAAACCTGTACGATATCCAACCGTAAAGCTAACATCTTCTTTTTCTTCTTCTGTGGTAGAGTGCTACTTAAAATAGCCGAGACTTCCATGGGATATTTACACTGTTCGTAAGGGAGTTACATTTTTCTGTCACCATCAGCTCGCTGTTGTGAGTGGAGCTGGTTACCTCCACTGTACCTGCCCTTTACCCAGTAGCGGACCGTGGGGTTTCAGTCGGGGCCTTCAGTAAAAAAAAGAAAAACACGCCATAGCGCACACACACACCACTGCACATCTATAGGCTACTGCATCATTACCACCACATTTTCCGTTAAGTCACTCAGCAAACACAGTTTCACAAGTCACTATATGACACAAAAACAAGCTTCCACATAAGCATAGGTGTCAGCTACACGGAGAACTATTTATGATCAACAATTTTGTCCTCACCACTTCTAAAAAATGTTATACATTTATCATTAACACTCCAACTACCGTAAATGATGTACCTCTTGGGTGTACCACTGATCGCCACGGCGAGCGGCGAGCTGAATAAACTTCCGCTGTATGTGACTGTATCAGACTGGTGACTGTAGTTTAGGCAGCTCGCCGCTGGCGATCAGCGGTGCTGTCCCTATGTCCTTTTAACTGATTTTCACAGAGAGTGCAGCACCACTGATCCACCGCTGATCGCTGCATAAACAGCTGCTGTATGTGACTGCATCAGACTGAGTCTGTGCTCCGGTCATGGAGGACGTACTGAACAAATATGTTTAATTAGGACGTGTCAGAATGGTCAGTTATGACCTCTATGTGACCTTTTCTTAACAATGTTTATCTTTGTACGTCGCTGACTAAATACTGATGTGAAGTGGTGCGAACACACGTTAGCTGACTTTATCCAGCACATTAGCTTCATATATAAAATCCTCTGTAAAACACTGTGCTCCACTGTGCAGCCACCAACAGCACACTTGTCCCTCTGCGTTGACATAATACCGCTCTTCCTCCCTCGCCTGCACTCTCGCAGGGACAAGGTGGAGCTAAGGTGGAGCTAAGGTGGAGCTAAGGTGGAGCTAAGGTGGAGCTCTCCAAGTAAACTTACTGGTGGGGCGGTAACATTCGCGGTGAAATGCGCATGCTTCCGTCATAAGTGCAGAGAATTCAACATGGAGTGTTTTATCGCCTATACTTGCACTTAGGGGGACCACGAAAACATGACTGAGTATTAAACGCGTAAAAGCGTCTGCTAAATGACATGTAATGTAATGTAATGTAATTGTGTTGCTCAAAGGTCATGGGGTGTTTTCATGGGGTAATGGAGTTCACCACATCTTGATTTAACTCAAGACTGCAGCTTTGCTTCCATCTAACCCCAGCTGTCAATAAATTGGCTCATCCTGTTGCTCAGTCACTGGCTCACCTCATTCTTACATGTAGTTAAAGCGTCTGTACATGGATTAACAGATAACTGCAATAATACCAGTTGTCAACAACAACAACAACAACAACAAATACCAGGATTAGTGTCTCTTTGGTGTGCTGAGGTGTACGAATAATGTGTATCACCAGACTGAAGCTTTTAGCCAGAGTTAATCTTGGTGACATCAAAAACTATAAAGGTCCAGTGTTGAACATTTAGGAGGGTTTATTGGCAGAAATGTAATATATTACCCATAAGTATGTTAGTATAATTACCTCTAAATAAAATAATTCTGTTTTTGTCGCCTGACAAAAAGGCTTTTTTTTAGGTACATAAGTCGAGGACCATGTCTCTACTAGGGGTTGGCCGATAACAGATATTTGGAACCGATACCTTAAATCTTACAAACTCCAACACTAAATTAAGGTTAAATGTCTTTAATGCTTATCACTACTAAAACTTTTTTCAAGAAATGTTGATAAAAAAATAATAATAAAATAATGCATTAACTGTTATCCAATTCAAGAAGTGCCCTCTTATGAGCGAGATGCAAGAATTCTTTTTTTCCTTTTGTCATTTATATAGACCTACATTGATGGTAATGGATAACGAGGAATTGGCTTAGCAATTAGCACCAAGAGACTCTAGGTTGTTGATTGCAAATGGCCCCCAAGAATGAGGCAGAAGCAGGGCCACAGTAGAGCATTTTGCTTGATGATCAGTCGACGATTAGTTGCTTCAGCAGTCCGAATGGATAATCCATAACTCAGCAAAGAAGAAGAGTGAAAGAGTTGAGTGGACTACAGTTTTCGGAGGTGTTTGGGAAATAAGTTGGGATGAGTATTGATAGTATGTTGCAATCTCACCATCAGGTGTTACGAGTTCTAACATTCTGGACCTTTAAATTGTAGTTTTAAGATATTTAGTATCTCTTCAATGGTGAGCATCATATCAAAACCAGTATACCTTTGTTGTGCATGTGCACCACAGATCTGCAGATCAGGCCATGATCCTGTTTTTCTCCTGTAAAGTGCATCAGACTTGACCTTCTTAAAAGATTCTTAAAGTGACTTGGATTCTGTCTCTCTTACACAAGGTCTTCTAATCTGAGCCATCGCTGCAGCTCGCTGTGAGATAACCGCTGCTTATTCAGTGGCCCCCTGTGACTTGCTGCTCCCAGGTGGACTCTATGTGTCCACAGCAGGTTTAACTGCCCGGTGAGGAGGGTGAGGGCTGTCGTGCTACCATCTGTCACTGACGGGGCACATTCAGATTGCGGTGCATTGCTCCTTTAACAACCGACCATACTGGAGCTTCCATTGCTGTCACTTAATATTTATGCCTTGACTTCCATGGGATATTTACACAAACCCCAAGGAGTGCCATTTTTCTGTTGTCCAATCAGCTGACTGCCTGACCGTACCTTACTAAGGGAAGGGCCCCAAAGAATGGAAAGGTTGGGACTGGTTATTTTGGTACTATTCCTAATGGAAACACAAACAAATATGTACCGCTTTAGTTTTCATGTACACATTATCCACAGTGCGACTATCGTCGTCTCCTCTAAAGGACTTACTAGACATGTTCGTCTTCCTATTTCTGTGTAGAATCTGAGGAAATGTAATCCATAAATCATTACAAACGAATCAAATACTGTGTAATTTATTGCTGACAAAACAAGCCGAGATGATTAACAACCTTGATACACTGTAGAATGCAAATATTCTGTCTTAATTGGAATTTGTTTTTAAAAACTGCAAATTGCAAAACAATTCTTATGAATTTCTTATACCTTGGATTATTTCAATAATCCATCCCTGGCTTTTTTCTCACTGCATACTTCATCTGCTTGTGGCAACCGTTGAAGTGAGAATCCTTTTTTTAGACGCATGTAATAGTGTGAGACAATGCAAAATCTCAGTTTAGCTTGAATCGTTCCATCCCCCCACTGCCTCTGTGTGCTTCTGCTCCAGTCTGAAAATAGACCCAAACTGTCAGGTCCTGCTTGAAATGAGCCACATTTCCAAGTGCAGAGGAGAAGGAGCGCAGTAGAGATCACAGCATGGCCCTAGTTCACGTACAGTATGTGCAAGAAGGCCTCCAACAACATGGCACCTAAACTGTGGATATTATCATACATGATCATGACGGTTTCTAATGCAAAGTTGTCAGACTGTAACGTTAACCAAGTAAAGTGCTCAAACTGTTTATTTAAAGTCAGCAGCTTTCTAATGTTGTTTTTAAGCTTTCATACAGAACATACAGTCACAATATTGGCACAATGGCACAATATTATGGATAGACACTTTAAGGGCTGCAAGTAACCGTTATTTTCAAAACATTTATTATTTTCTTGATTAATGGATATTCTCGGATGTCTTGTGTCCAAAAACCAAAATTATTCAGTTGTAATGACGTCTTTGTTTTAAGGAGCAATAAACATGAAGAGTGAAAACTGTTACATAGGTTCATCCGAATTAAGCAAGCAAGTGAGTGAGTGTGTGTGTGTGTCTGTTAATGAAAATGGCATTTTGTTGCTTTATTTTTTCTTTGTGGATTTCTAGCTTGGTAACAATTTGTTATTGCGCTTTTCCACCATATAGTCCTGGCACCACCCGGCACAACTCTAATCTACACGGTTTACTCAATTTGCCATTACTATAGTTACCTCCTCAACTTATGCGGAGTCGTCATAGCACGGTTGCATGACACTACCGTGACTTTGTTTTATACGCGACACACACACAAACTTGTGACTTGGAAAGCAGTTATTTCGGTGTTACTGAATCATTAGAATCAGTTAATTAAAAAGATTTATTCACAGTACTTCCTGCATTACCGGGGGCTGTGATGTGTTAAATGTTGAGATTTTAGACATTTCCTCGCTAAATGTTGGGGTTAGTGTTTGTCTTCAGGATTTTTAAGCCATTTGAACTCCTCTACAGTTCTGCATTGTTCGTTTTAAATATTGTGTCGGACGTCATGCTCATGCTGGCCCTCATGCTGGCAGTTTGTTCACTTCACATTTAGTATTGGCTCAGCACGCTTGGAACCTCACAAGAGCAGGTACTAAATAAGTACCAGGTACTGTCGCTAATGGAAAAGCTGACACCGAGTAGTGGAAAAGCATCATTTGACAGCTGAGTTGTGTCTTTTGACAAAAACAATAGTGTGCCACTAACTGGACTGAAAAGTGTGCTACAGGGAGCATACACAGTGGAGACTTCATAAATCCATAGATGAAAAGAGGAGTCAATCTGAATGCAATCTTCATGTGATTATCGCTGCTTATGTGCGGCTGCTGTTGAGAGACACTGGAACAAATTAATTCTGAAACAGATTAGATTTACAGCTCTGAACTCTGTATCTGTATTATAATTAATGTAAAGCAGCTGCAATTAACAGTGATGCCTTATTAAATATAAAGCTGAGAAACATTGGGACCTTGAGCAGAAATCAATACCTGCAGCACAGTAGTGATAATATTGAAAACATGACAAACATTAGATGGACCTAATGAGATTTCAGAAAATAAAATCCATGCTAATGTGGATGTAGCATTCGTTGCGTCACCTGGCATGTACAACAACAAAAGTGCATGATGCTAGGTTAACACAACACAAACATCTGCATGTTGTGAATGTACGTTAACTCATCAATAAACTTATTTACAGGGTTTTTCATCACTGTTTATGTTTACAGTTGACTGGATAACACTTGTACAAGTAGAAACAGTAAATATAGTTTAAAAGTGTGTTTTAGGCATTAAGAGTCTTTTGTGTTGCAGTTTAATTTTACCTCACCTGAAGCCTTTGAGTAGTTCATGAGTCAGAAATGTCATCTGATGACTCCCAGTCGATATGATTAACTTCACATTTGTATTGATTTTCATGACCGACATGATAAGGCATACACGCACACACACACATGCACACGCACACGCACACACACACTGTTTCTTAGTAACCAGCATGTTTGGGAAACATTTGGGTCTGTGCTTCAAGGCTGCCGTGTCCTGATTTTCTCTTGGTGTTGACTGATCATCTTTGTGGGTCTGTCCCCACTCAACTCTCACCCTCCCTCATTGAGCTGTGGCTTCATATAAGATTTACAGTAGGAGACTGTTAGCCACTTGCAGCAGTCTGTGGCCAACTAGAGAGAGAGAGAGAGACTGAGCGACTGAGCAAGAGGACGGATGAATAGCTTAGACAGAGATTCCCTTCTCCTCCCACACCCCCTCCCTCCCTCCCTCCCTCCCTCCCTCTCCTCTCCCACACTGTCAACACAGAGGATCCAGGCTGCAGCTAGTGGCTCCACAGCGCCACTGCAGGGGGGAGGCAAAGGCTTGAATTACAACTGCCTGTTTACAAACTCAAGGTTGTCCCCAGGCCCTGCTGCTGCTGTCAGATGGTATTAAAGCTGAGGGTCTCGGTGATCGGTGACTCAACAGTCTGCTGGTTTACTTCAGCCAAGCAAAACATCAAGTCTTTTATTCAGGTCAGCAAGTCATTCCTGCAGATTCACTTTATTGTCATTCAAGAGAGTGGAAATTGTTACTCAGGTTCATTGGAATTAAATAACCAATAGTAATATTTAAGAGCATAATATATTCATAACATATATCTATATACACATACATACTATTCCATTTTAATATCAGGGATTTTTGTTCATGGTAAATTGCCCTCATTTGTGTTTCCTTGTCCTCTTTGAGAGCTGAGTTGTAAACATGTATGTACTATCTAAGTATTATATAACCACAAGAAAGTTCCCATGTCTTTTTCGTTGTCTCTTTGGACCAAAACAAGAGTGTGCAACTAACTGGACTGAGAAGTGTGCTTCGTGGACTCGTACTGGAGGTGTACGTGGATTCAAGCAGATCGATCTGATGAATGCAGACCGCATGGACTAACGCAGAAGATTATGAAATTTAAATCACATGAGTGGGATAGTGGTTCATAGTATTTATGGATAATAATCTCTTACCATTCTCGCTGCTCGCACACATTTACTGTAAGTATGTCATCTCAAACACTTAGCTGTGTGACATGAACAACGCCACTGACCACCCGACCCTAGTGCTGCGTCCACAGCTTGTGGAGTTAGGAGGAGTGGCGATCAGATGAGTTTCGTGACCCTCAGAATTTTCATTTGCATTCCACTGAACAAACGTTTGCTGTTGCTGCCATCTTGTTTTGCAATCACTGATAAAACATGTGTTAAAAATAGTCATTTCTGGTCGTATTATCCACTGATTATTTATCCAGAATCTGGCACATTAAAATCCACATCACAGCCAGGTTTGGTTCACTGTGCACAGGTGCTTGTTATTCTGCTCGCTCAGTCTGTTTATTATCTGTAGAGGTGTGACCGCCGATATTATGGTGCGAGTATCACAGACAGTCCAGTCTCTTAATTATTAATTATTAATTAGTTAGTCTTATTTAATCAACTTATTCTCAGACTCGGTTAAACTGTCAGACATTGAGGCCATCAAGTACAGAGGTGTGCTGTGTTTTAAGTAAGCAGGCAGCTGCAATGTTTGCTCTATGTTAGTCAATTGGACGTGAAAGCTGCTCGACAGCTGTGTATGATTTAATAATAGGCTTCATTTAGACTACAGTATGTCTGCAATGCCGGGGTCGGGAGTAATGGCTCGTGTCGGCATGACAGACGGTTGCCAGTTAGCACCGGGCCACGTAACTTAATCACAATTACAAACGCTGCTACGAGCACTCGTAATTGTGATTAAGTTACTTCAGTGCTGGTGGTTTGTATGTCAGCTGTGGACTGAGTCTGAATGTCAACGCACCATCGCATAGAAGTCGTGAGGGCAAACTTTAAAATTTGACACGATGAGAGGATTAGATGAAGTTCAAGATTCGCCTTGTGAATCTTAAGAGTGTCTGAAAATCTTTTCAAACATTGATCCAAATGTTCACTTGGTTTTTGCCGATTAGTGTTTTGATTTGAATGATCAAATGTCGGGATCACCGTGGCTTTGAATGTTAAATTCCTGTTAATTCAATCTGGGTTTGGTATTGTTCACATTTGAATAGTTACCTTGAATTCGACACGGGTCTCCAAATTTTATTTGTGAAGAATAAGCCCAAACCTCTAAGCCTTAACATTTTCAACATTGAGAATATTAATTTACACCCAACAGATTGATTATGCCATCTGTGTCTTTTTTTTTTCCTTCATTCTGTTTCTGTGTTACCAGGCAGCTGTGCACACAACACCCTGCTCTCACATTACCAGGACAAATAGCCTATTTTGAAATTGTAATTTAGGTTGGCTTCTGTCATATTGGCTGGACTTTGTATTTTATATCTGTAGGTTTTTCACTGTTTTACATTGCATGGCTGTAGTTATATGTTCTGTATGTGTATAAACTGCATAAGGTTTGGATATAAAAACAGAGAGGCGGCCTCAGACCCAGTTTTCCATCATGTTATGGTTCAGTTTGGTGGAGTATGGTCAGGTTTGGAATGGTAAAGCTTGGATCAGGCTTTCGTTTCAACTGAGAACAGTACCTTTACTTGGTAGACGGGGTGTGGGCTGTGCCTGATGGCTTATCAGCGAGATATGTAGCGCAGAGTTTGTACCAGTGTCACAACAAACACAACAGACAATAATGGACGACATCCAGCAGGTACTATTAACCAGATCTAGATCAAACCAGTTAACCCTGAAGTCAACATGCACATATGAGCTTGACTTAAAATTTCCCAAACAGACCGAGTTGGTGATTCTAGTTTGTCGTGCATCTGGTGATCAGGTCTGACGCTCAGAACCATCATTCATCTTTGAGAAAAACACAATGTCTTCTTCATGCAGGTGTGGTCATTGTCGTCGCCTCATGAGTCAGGAGCAGATCCCTGAACAGCTCTCCCATCAAAGCTGTATTCTCTTGTGAAGACACGAGCAGCCACTCTGGCCCTCTCTGACTTCACACCGCATCGTATCCTGTTCACTTTGTAGTAACCTCTTCCCTCTCAGGTTGATATTAAAGATTAATCACAACGTGTTGTCTCTTCTAATCACCTGTGGGAAGTGTATAAGACGCTATTATCACAGTGACAAACGCCTCCTCCCTTCCTTATCTCTTCCTGTCAGCGTTGAGGCCACAGGTCGTGCTTAATGTTTCCTTTCGCCAGACAATGAAAATCGTAACACCCTAGGAAATTAAATGCAACTCAGTGCTCACAGTCGCCAGGAGACACTATTTCATCCACTTATAAGCCAATAAACGCACAGCAAGCTTCTCCTCCTGGGAGATGGTGCTGCAGACACTGAGCTCCAGGCTGATATGGCTGATTTTTCTCACGGGATATGAGCTCTGAGGCTGGAGCCAACGTCATGCGAGATGATGCTTCACAGTCTTGATGCTTTCTCCACATCTTGAGTTTTTCAGTGTGCAGAGGATTGGTGTCACACTAATGAATGAAATGATTTATAAATCATCTGGTGAACGTTAGACTTGATATTTTCAGTTCTCTTGGTCTGTCTTGACATTAAACAAATCACTTCCTGTGTGCTGCTTGTTAATGTGACTGGTGAAGTGAGTTCTAAATATGGCTATACTAAGAAATCCAGAGAGAGTCATGTATTCAATTCAGTTCAATTTTATTTGTATAGCGCACATTACCTCAAGGCACTGTACATGGACAACATCAACAGTTCACACTAGGCATCAGTTGTCTGCTTTCTTTGCTCCTCGATGACAGTAAAGTGAATAACATTGGTTTGTGGACAAAACAAGACAGTTAAGGACATCTTTGTTCTAAAGTTTGGGAAACACTGAATGTCATTATTCACAATTGTCTGACATTTTATGGACTGAACAACAAATTGATTAAATGAGAGCTTAATTAACAGATGAAACCATAATGAAAGTATTAATTAGTTGCTGCCCTAATTCTGTGTCAAGACTTATACACAAGTGTACAGCTTTCTCTTATTAACTCGTCGTTAATTAATCTCTCTCTCTGTCTGTTTTTCAGGTTAGGTGTGTGTGTGCTGACCTCATGGTGTAACAGGAGTAAAGATGAGCATTAGCAGTGATGAGGTCAACTTCCTGGTCTACAGATACCTACAGGAGTCAGGTATCCTCATTCACCTCTGAATGTTTTGTACTGATAATATACTGCTGCTCTGTCACTGTCCTGTCATGATTCATTTAAATAATAATAAGTAATACGCACTGACCACAATTCTCCAACTGTGTATCAAATATTCTTCTCCCATAAAGAAGGAATAAACAGCCCAAACAACACGACTCAGTTAAAATGTTGTTTTTGGATTGTATCTGTCTGATATCTGATCATAATAATATAATAATCCTCTAGGGTTAGTGGCTTCCTCTACTGCCAAACTGCTTTTTACACCTCTATATAACATGCTATAAGATGTATAAGGGATATATATATATACAGTATATATGTGTATATATATATATATATATATATGTGTATATATATATATATATATCTAAGGGAAAAGAACATGTAATGTATAACAACAAAGAATAAGTTAAATTTAAGGTTAAAAGAAAAATAAAAGAAAAGCTTTTATGTGTTAGGTGTTATTGTATTGCCTTGTACATATACTTTGGAAGCTGGTATCACAGTCAGAACATCTCTAATACATAATAATAATAATAAAGATGTAAGAAAATACTTGAGTGTGTCAGTAAAGACGTCAAAGAGGTATCAGCATATTGTGCCTACTGTTATAGTCAGTAGTCATATCAGCAGAGCGTGCTGTAAGTGTGCTTACTGATGTCTGATCATTTATTTTAAAACCAGTAGTGGCCAATATAGCTTTAGCTAAAATGAGTATAGTAATGTTCTGTCATGGACAATATTGCACTCAGTTTTTGTGCAGCTGTAACTGACAATAACCTTTATCAGACTGAGGTGAGTTACTCTGTAAATCAAAGTGGCAAATCTGTGCAGAGGAGCTGCCTGAAGGCTCAGCTTCACTCTTGCATGTTGGAACAATGGTGGTGTTTTGGCTGTGAATCACCCTCCCTCCCTCCCTCACTCTTCTCTCATATCTGATCTGTCTGTTGCATAATATATGAGAAAAGCTACAGATGGCTAATGTTCATCAAGCAAGTAGTGGAGCTGATTTACATATAAATGAAATAAAAATAAAAGCTTTGTGTCAGTGACATGATGGAGGACTGCTCTGAGTCCAGGTTGTACTTTGTCATCATGATGTACTTTTTTCATAGATAGGGTGGAAAAACTGGTCTGAGCATATGAGTCTGTAGATATTGCAAGCAACAGTCATTTTGAATAATGCTCATATCCTAAACTGCTGTTTTATTAACCCCTTAACAACATGGCAATGGACGTTTGTTAGAGATGTGGCTGCAACATGTCACTTGACCTGTGCTGCCACCCACTGGCTTTATTCATCACTGCACTTGAAAGTTGATGCTCCACACTCACCAAGAGAAAAAAACAAACATCATAAATAAAAGAAATGTCATGGTATTTGATCAAATGACTGCATGATTAGTTTAAGTCTTGTACCAAAGGTGACACCGGTAGCAAGTGCTGTATATTTGGAGAAGTTCAGAAATTAAAACTTCCCTCAAACGCATCATCAACAGTGTGTTGGTTAATGGACTGCATGTGTGTTTGCAGAAGTAATGAAATTAGAGTTGTTTTCCGATTCCGATACCGGTATATCGGAAATGCCTCCGATACTGCCGAAAATGTGGGCATCGGTATCGGCGAGTACTGGAGTCCATGCGCCGATCCGATACCACGTAATTTATTAGAGCTCTGTTAGCTCTGACACGGTTCTTCTTCGGCGCTCTTGAAACAGTTGTGCTGCGCTGTTTGAGAGGTGTGAAGAAGAACTTATCACCCGACACCTGTAGACAAGGAGCTAACGTTAGCTCATCATGTCGGTGGTTTGGCAGTATTTACCAAGCTCCGTTAGCGTAGTTAGCTGTGCTAGCTCCGTTAGCGCGCCTACAGTCAAACTGGAGCGGCCCGTTTATTAAACGAAAAGAGCAGCGCGACTCATAACCAGCGTACCTGTGTCCTGCGTATGTACGAAGTATGTACGAAGTTTAGCGTTACTTCAGAGACTCATTTTAACAATCTGCGCGCGTCCTTTCCCAGTCAGTCGTCATGGAAACATGAAGCTCTGCCAGTGCTGCGGTGTTTGGACCAGAGTCAAAACAAACGTACAAGCTGAAAAACAAAATAACACATCACTGGTAAAAAATAAGTGTGGCCCTGCGATGGACTGGCGAACTGTCCAGGGTGTACCCCGCCTATTGCCCGATGTAGCTGACATTGGCACGGCACCCCCCGCGACCCTCTGGTTGAGGATAAAGCGGTAGATGATGACTGATGACATGACTGACTGGTAAAAATAAATGCTGTCCATTTGCTGTATTTGTTCATGTTTTACAGAGGGTTTAACCTGACCAATGATAATCAGATCACAGTCATGCAGGCGTAGTATGATATATATTTTTTATAACACACTGGTATCGGCCGATACCCACAACACAATATCGGAATCAGTATCGGGAGGGAAAAAATGGTATCGGAACATCTCTAAATGAAATTTACAGAGTTCACTGAACACACCGCTGCACTCAACACACTGTTGATGTGCTGGATATTAGAGTCTGCGTTTCATGGAGTGTTTACACAGTATATTTTATGATTTATCATCAGGAGAAAATCACATATACACTCAGCTAAAATGGCACTTGTCATTACCCACTTTGCACTGGAAAACCTGATATGTTGTGGTGTGAAAGTGTGACTACTTCCTGTCACTGCTAATGTATTATGACGTAAAAACGTCTATTTTATTTTATTTTATAGAATGAACTAATCCAAAAACTGATTTTGTAAAACATCACACACACACACACACACACACATATATGGACCATTCTACCGAATTCGTGCAAATTGCTGTCCCACAATAAAAAAACTATTTAACAAAACAATTAAGAATTCAGACCTTCAATATTTACTAAGATGATGTTATGATCTAGTTAAACACAAGACTGTAACTATTTAGTAATTAAGCTAAATATATACAAAATCATCATTTATGCTACCTTCCTAGGTACTTTCTATTGGGAAGTAGTTGTCCCAATCTCTAAGCCCTAAATTTCAATCCATGAAAATAATACTTAAAAGAATTTTGTCATTTTTTCCAATAGTGTATTTTAAAATATATGTTTGGTTTCTTTTAAACAGAATGTAAAACATTTAGATTCATTTTGAAGTTTTTTTTAAAATTACAAAACATGCTTTAAAAAATGCTGTCCCACACTTTCACGTCACAACCGTAACACGAGTTGTTTTACCACATGGGTGGAGCCTGGTTTTAGTCACACCCCAGAATTTCTGACCAAGAAATGACATTGCATCCCTGTCCCTCATGGCTGCATGGTGAGATATTACCTCTCATAATTTTTAAGTAAATGGGTTCCAAAGTCTGAAAATCAGCATGTTACATTAATAATTGTCACAACCGTACACGTATTATCTGCAAGTAAATACACTTTTGGGGGCTCAAAACAAAATATTATGTTTTGTTGTGTGTACAACTGTTCAAACATCTGTTCCTAGCCATTTACTTGTTAGCATGTTTGAGTTATGCTAGGAATTAGCTAAAAATGTCACAACCGTAACAAATTGTAACGTTACGGTTGTGACATAATCATTATGGTAGTGACAACATGTAATGTTCCACATATTTAAGGAGATTTTTCATCATTATTATTACATTATACTCTTAAAACATAATAATAATAATAATAATAATATTGTTATTATATTTGATTTGTAAAGCACATTTCATTATTAAGAATCTCAGAGTGCTAAATAATGTTTGATATGATAAGGAAAGAAGAAAGAGAACGAAACTAGAAACGAAAGAAAGGAGGAACGATCAAATCTATCAGTGATTTATCTGACAGGGAGCAAAGGAAGGTCAGAAGATCATGGCGAAAAAGACAGCAACATCACAGGCTATTGGTGAAAAGTCAAAGAGAGATGGAGAGATTGTGCACAACTTCCACGCCACCTCCCACACCCTCTGCCACGCCTTCTCCCATGCTGCCTTACCTTCCACGCACTTCTAGTGAGACTGTTACTCCACACACTTCTAGTGAGACTAATAAGAGACGTTGGAATGCGTGACCACAGAAAAATAAACTTGAATGGAAGAAAGAAAAATATAGAAAACGGTGCCATAGATTGTGCGTGAGGCCAGAGAAGTCAAAATGTTCCGCAAGAACAAAAACTCAGAAGGAAGTATGGAAGCACAGAGTTCCTGTGCATAGCAGAAAGACCCTTCTTTTTCATAACACACTCATGCACAATTTGCAGAAAAAAATACAAGTCTGCCAATTATAAAGAGAAACATGGATTAAGAAGCGCATTGACAAGCAGGTTGCTCAGAAAATACAATCTCGTTTCTATGCTCAGAGAAACACTAGGCAGCTCCCACAGGCAGCTCTCAACACGACTGCAGACAACCCACATCTAAAGTTCACCTATCAGAGACATAACATTTGTGTTTGTAAAATTCACATTAAAAGGCAGGTTATGAGTTAATATTAAGCAATAAGGTTGAGGGGATATAATACAACCTTGCAAACAAAATACTGTGGTCACGAGCAAAACAGTGCAGTCACTACCGTAACAGTGCGGTCACTACCGTAACACTGAATGTTTTGTAAAATAAAATAAGAATTGAGTAATTAAATAACATTTTATGATAACTATTGGTTAAATATACATTCAATGTAATAACTAATGAACTCTGAGATCTCTATGATCAGTGTAATTCATTTTACAAAAAAGATTGCATTTAAATTTTGATGAGTCTTAGAAAATAAACTTTGTAAATTTGTTAAAAAAATTATTTTAATTGATTTAGTTGTAAAACTCTTCATAATAAATTACTAAAATTATTCTTTAGAGGGTGTATGGACACACAATATTAACAGATTAATATAATGGTTTTTATTGCAGTGTGTTGCTGTGTTACGGTAGTGACAAATTTTAGGAGTTGAAAAACATTTCAAGAACAGGCAGACATTAATATATGAAATTTGACTGCGCCTTTACTAGATATGTACCATAGACATATGGTACAATATATGTATGGACAAGGTTTTTGGAAAAAAACAACTTTTGAAAATGTGTTTCCAACTCTGGACTTTGCACGAATTCGGTAGAATGGCCCATATATATATGTATATATACACATAACAATAATAATAGCAACTTATTAAACTAAATTTATAAACGTTGTCTTTTTTTTAGAATAAAAATAAATGTTTTGATTAATTATATATAACAACTAAGAATGTAGTATAACATTATTTTATTATTTTATTTAAAATTTGACAGGAAGTAGTCATACCCAGAACTAATAAGGCTTTGGGTACAATGATGACAAGTGCTTAAATGAGCAAATCTAGCCACTGACCCATATTTTGAGCTTGGTTGCCGCTAGTGTCCATGCCTCTGTTCAGTGTGGTGACCTGAGTCTCCACATGACACAAAGAGGCAGTGCACCCACAAGCCAGGGTTGTCGGACATGATTATTTAGATACAGTCGACCTCTACTTCTATCTTACGGACAGACCTCCACCTCTCTTATAACCTTAAAGGTATCAGTGGACTGGTCGCATGTCTTGAATAAATCATGTTGTGTTAAATAAATACAATATAAATGATAGTAGTGTATCATCGCTCTCATCGTCCCTCTCCTCCCCAGGATTCTCCCACTCAGCATTCACGTTTGGTATAGAGAGTCACATCAGCCAGTCCAACATCAATGGTGCTCTGGTTCCCCCTGCTGCCCTCATCAGCATCATCCAGAAGGGCCTGCAGTACGTCGAGGCAGAAGTCAGCATCAATGAGGTGGGACACAAACAAGGTCACATAAAAAAACGAGACTTCCTGTTTCCCCGTCTGATTCGGACTTTTCTTGTCCCACCCTCCAGGATGGGACGTTATTTGACGGACGGCCCATCGAGTCTTTGTCTCTAATCGACGCGGTGATGCCGGACGTGGTTCAGACGAGGCAACAGGCTTACCGGGACAAAATGGCCCAGCAGCAGGCTGCCGCTTCAGCACCGGCTTCAGCCACTGGAGGCAGCATCACCGGCAATGCCAAGAACGGAGAGAATACTGCCAACGGGGAGGAGAACGGACCCCACGCCTTAGCAAGTGAGTTACAGCCACAGATTTACAAGTTACTTCACTTTAGAGAAGTCGGTCACAGTGGCGGAGAGTTTACAGGACTTTTCACGACTGAAAACTCGTGAAAATTCTCGGCTGTTTTCCGTGACGCTCTGCCTCGTGAATCTCTGTGTGCTCAGATAACCACGCAGACCTGATGGAGGTGGACGGAGATGTGGAGATCCCTCAGAACAAGGCCATGGTCCTCCGGGGCCACGAGTCTGAGGTCTTCATCTGTGCCTGGAACCCAGTCAGTGACCTGCTGGCATCAGGGTGAGTCCCTCAGAAACTGCCCCTGCCACCAAGGAAAAAAGAAAGTCATTTTCAAAACCACTAAAATATTGCGTGGTACTGTTCCTGTGGTGTGACCATCAGAGACTTTAAATTACTTAAAGTAACACTGTCTTAAAATGAACATCTGTAACCAGCTGTGAGAGTTAGTGTCTGTCACTGATAAATAATAATAATAAACGACTGTGTGTGTGTGTGTGTGTGTGTGTGTGTGTGTGTGTGTGTAAATCAAACACATATTGAATCAATTGTTTTAGAATGTTGTTATTATTATTATTATTATTATTGTTCGTAGTAGTTTGAATAAACACAACTTAAAACAATGTATTGCGTGTACTTCACATGCTGATACTGTAATGGCACAACCATGACAACCCTGGTCATTTCTGCGTCAGTCGTCAGATTGCTGTGACCATTTATTTGTCAGTAATGATCCTAAATGTTGACCAGAATAACTGACATCCCAGCCGTAGAAGTCCTGATAACACAGTCACGTGTCAGTCTGCGTCCCTCATGTCTCCTCTGTCCGGCTCAGGTCTGGCGATTCGACGGCCCGCATCTGGAACCTGAGCGAGAACAGCACGAGCAGCTCCACACAGCTCGTCCTGAGACACTGCATACGAGAGGGAGGACAGGACGTCCCCAGCAACAAAGATGTCACCTCGCTAGACTGGAATGTAAGCACATGAACGCACTTTACACTCTTTGATTTCCAGTGTAGAGAAAATGTCCAGATAACAAACACAGCAGTGTGTACATTAACATACTGCAGATACAGCACACCACACAGGAACTCCCACTGAGCCCTGAACGTAACATTTGATGGAATTTTCCCCTCAGTTCAGCCAGTGGGTTGTAAACTGAGCCAAGCATCCACACTGATGGAAAACACAGGCCCGGCTCATAAAACCTGCTGAATCACAGCCAGTGTCCTTTCATTCAGACTGGAGGAAACACCCGACATGGATCTGGAAATGACATGGGAGTGGATTTGTCAGTGGATTCATGGTGTCACACTCACCTGGCTTCACTCTCTCTCTCTCTCTTGTCTGTGACAGAGCGAGGGCACGCTGTTAGCGACGGGCTCCTACGACGGATTTGCCAGAATATGGACGAAGGACGGTGAGAAAAAAAACAGCAACTCAGAGTTCTTCATTATAGAAAAATATCAAATAAAATGTAAATGTGGTGCTTCTGCTCTGGTATGTGCGCCACATGGCTCGTTGAATCTTTAAACAATGCTGCCATCTGGTGGCAGGTTTGTAGAATGACACAAAATGTGGACTTCATTCTTTTATTATGTTAAGTGGTTAAAATGTGGCAGTCATGTTTTTATCCATTTCCTGACTTTGCGTCGATAACTAAAGAAACCTCATGTTCACTGTGTGAAAGGTCAGTTTCAGCTGCAGCACTAACAGTCTTTGCTCCTCCCCTCCACAGGTAACCTGGCCAGTACACTCGGACAGCACAAAGGTCCCATCTTTGCCCTGAAGTGGAATAAAAAAGGCAACTTTATCCTCAGTGCAGGAGTAGACAAGGTAAAGCTGTGATTTGAACTCAGTCCCACTGTTACCATGGTAATCTTTGAGTCGCTGTCACCTCTAACTCGGCACCTGTTTTCTCAGACAACAATCATATGGGACGCCCATACAGGAGAAGCCAAACAACAGTTCCCCTTTCATTCAGGTATCGGAGCATCTTCACTGCTCTTCATGTCACTCAAGAGTTTCCCAGTTTTCCTTGAGCTCTAATGTCTCACCGTCTCTTCCCCTCCTTGTCCTCGTCCTCGTCCCTCTGTTCACGTCCCACAGCTCCAGCTCTCGACGTGGACTGGCAAAGCAACAACACGTTTGCGTCCTGCAGTACAGACATGTGCATCCACGTCTGTAAACTGGGTCAGGACAGACCCATCAAAACATTCCAGGGACACACGGTGAGACAGATTCAATATTAAAAAAGTGCATTTTCACAGTTGGATCTAAACTAAGAATGTTTGAGACATTTAACTTGTGTCTCTGCAGAATGAAGTAAATGCAATCAAGTGGGATCCCACAGGGAACCTGCTGGCCTCCTGCTCAGACGACATGACACTCAAGGTGAGAACCAGACGTTGAAATAATTGTCATTATCTGACCGCGCTGGACTGTGGAGAAGGTGACGATCAGCCATCTTAAGAACATGCCCATGTTAGAACACAATACTGGAGTTGTGTTATTTTGTAAAGTGTTCACTCCCTTTTACCAAAGTCCATTGAGTTGTGGTTCCACTGCCGCCTCCTTCAGCAACTTAGAATGTGTGATTTCTGTGACTTTGGCGTTTGAAATCTTTCGTTTGAGCTGAAACATGTTGATAACGAGCTGCTGTATGAAGTACTGAAGTACTACTGAAGTACTACTGAAGTACTACTGAAGTACTGAAGTACTGAACACGTTGACTATATTCATGTTTGTCCAGAGGAAGAAGGTGTGAATGTTCCCTTCACAGTTTGTGGAGCTGTGTGTAACGCTCCTGTAACTTTGTGGTTTTGTGTGTTCTGTGTCAGATCTGGAGTATGAAGCAGGACTCGTGTGTCCATGACCTTCAGGCCCACAGTAAAGAAATCTACACCATTAAATGGAGTCCCACCGGCCCCGGAACCAACAACCCCAGCGCTAACCTCATGCTAGCCAGGTGTGTGTCATAAGAAAAAAAGACCAAAAAAATCCGATGGCTGCAGTGGTTCCTGCTGCACTTGTATGACCCACGTTTTTCCCGGTGCGTCCACAGTGCATCGTTTGACTCCACGGTTCGTCTCTGGGACGTGGAGCGCGGCATCTGTATCCACACGCTCACTAAACACCAGGAGCCCGTGTACAGCGTGGCGTTCAGCCCCGACGGTCGGCACCTGGCCAGCGGCTCCTTTGACAAATGTGTGCACATCTGGAATACACAGGTAGGAGCAGGAACTGACCTATGACCTGTTAGAATATGGACACAATATTCCAAATAAGACTTTTGTGCCTGGTGTTTGCAGACGGGTGCTTTAGTGCACAGTTACAGAGGGACAGGGGGAATCTTCGAGGTTTGCTGGAACGCAGCGGGGGACAAAGTCGGAGCCAGCGCGTCAGACGGATCTGTAAGTGTGAAGCAGGATGGTTTAGGTTTACTCTCTGAGGTCGTCGTCATTGTCGTCATCGTCGTCATCGTCGTCTTGTCTCTCTTTCTCTCAGGTGTGTGTACTAGACCTGCGGAAATAGCACCGCTGTTTGTTGGAAGCCATGGACCGACCATGAATGTGTACATAGCCAATGACTGTCCCTGCCTGCCCTGTGTACTGCTCACGCTTACAACTATGGCCCCGCCCACCGACAGACAGGAAGCAGGAAACGGGAACAGGAAGCAAGCAACCCCCCCGGCACAGCAGGTCCTGACAAGAGGGATGAACAGTTGGATGGACGCGTAAGCAGGCGGAGGGATGGATGCGCCCGTCTCCGCCTGTGCAGACTCTGACGGAGATGCAGAAGGGACGCAGCATTTAAAGAAAAAAAAAAAGAAAACTGAAAAAAAAAAAAAAGTTCCAGATCGTTAATGCGTACCACATTTGGAAGCTACTTTTGCTTTTTGGATCTTTAAACCCATTTACATTCATGCTCATTGTCATCAAAATGAAAAACAATGAAAAAAAAAAGTGTTGCTCTTTGTTTAGCTGGATCTCATTGTGCAGACATATCAACTTCTCCACCTTCAAACAGGATGGCACTTACTTTCTTTTTCTTTTCGGTGCTTTTGGTTTGTTTTTTTACTGGTTTTTTTATCTTTGGGGTCAAAGGTTGGGTCGGCGTTTTATGCAGTGGACAACACACACACACACACACACACACACACACACACACTGAAGAGGAAACCGTTCCCTCATGGCCATTTTAAATGTACGTTGTTGTTTTCTGGTTCTGGTTGATGTGATTGGGTCAAAATGCAGTAAGTCATGTCATCTCTGGACTCTCCTCCCTAATCGTGACATTAAGATGCTTTAAAAACACTTTGATCCAGTTTTACCCACAGTTCACTTCTCTGGACGGTTAAGGGTCCTCCGCTTGTCCTTCACGTGTCCTCCACTTGTCTCAAACGTTTTTTTTTTAAGGTTGCACGAGGTACCGACACTTGGTCTGTTCAGGTTTGCTGTCAGTGACAATGAAGTTAAAGTGAGAGTGTTTTCTCAGTGTAAACTCACGTCATTGTTTTAAAACATTCGTTCCTGTCACACTTGGCAGAACACCAGCAGCTCCTGTCAGCGATAAACACACTTTGTCTTTCAGTTTCCTGTTGGAAAACGCTGCAGAGAAAAGGTGACTAACTTATTTTTAACTTGAAAGGTGAAGTGGTGCTTTTGTCACTGAGAGTGATCCTCTGGACTGTGTGTCAGTGTTTAATGCAAACACACTTCCTGTCACCGCGTCTCACACTTCCTGTCACCGCGTCTCACTTTACTGTACAACGACTCAAGGTTACGCTCAGCTTTACCATGTTTATCAGACGTGAAACGTTCATAATGTGACTCATTTTCATCCTCAGTGTGTGTGTGTGTGTGCGTGCGTGCGTGCGCGTGTGTGTGTGGCGAGCCGTGTCAGCCGATGACCTCGTCCTTTTCTTGACATTTCTTTTGCAGATTAACATTCTCAGAGGTAGAAACGTCTCAGTGAGTTAAACCTCAGAGGGCGGAGCCAAAGAAAAAAGTCAAATGGTTGATGTTACAAAAGTGTCCAGAGACGCTGAGTTCAAAGTCTGTCCCCTGCTCGTTGTCTGTTACTCGCGCTCGTCTCCGTATCTCACTCTGTTGTGAGTGGAACTGATTTATCGAACTCGACACATTGGTTTCTTGGATTGTTCGTAAAAGCTCTTGTAAAATTAGCGACGAGTAAATGTGGCAGAGTGTCGTGTAAAAGGGGAGGGATTTTGGACGCAGCCTGACTAGCCATGCTAAGCTAGCTTTCTTAGCTCAGATCTTCATGGTAGCTACAGCTGCCCGGACGAGAGTTATCTTTAAATCCTAAAAAGTGGGAAACAATTACAGAGGCAGACATATTTAGAAACAACTACAGCGTCAGTGTAGCTATGTTAAAATGGCTGTTTTAGCTAAGCTATCGTGTTCATGGTAGCCACGCCGGCCCGAGTGAATGAGAATTTAAGAGTTAAATCAATTATTTAATGAATGAACAAACAAACAAGTGGAGGAAAACTTCACTGACATTGACGACGACATGAACATAATTTGTGTTTTGACCAAAGTTTTGTCTTGAACATTGACATTAGCCTGTTAGCTCGTGTTCGTTGGCTTCACTCTGTTGTATGTTTAATTCTCCAGAGTAGCTCTGCCTCCAAAAAAATCAGCTGATTTTTTTTTTTTTATTTTTCACTCTTTTTCCATTTCCTGTAGTTTTGTGGGACAGGAAACTTTTCTTTTTTTTAATCATGTGTTCCAATCGTTGGTATTGTGTCTGTGGATGAGTTCTGTTCTTGTCGACTGATCCCTGGAACAACATTGTTACTCAGAATCAGACCCAAAAGTGAAAGATCTTAACATTAAAAAAAGGTTCTTAATGTGTGGGAATAGCAACAATAATGGAGGGTTTAAAGGACAAAAAAGAAGCAGCTAACGGAGTCGTAGTTGATTAAAAACAAACCTCTCACCCCATGTTAGGTTCTGTCCACATTTTCTTGTGTTTCCCTGCTGACAAAACATTTTATACTCTTTTCAAGACAAATTTAAAGTTACATTTTTGTAATTTCTTTGTAGGGTTTAAAAACAAAAACAAATGTGAATTGATGATTTATTGGCAGTGTTAATTTACATGTTCTATAAATTTGAAAGGTTTTCCGTTTTCTTACTTGGATGCTATTGCAGATAGTAAAAAGGTTGACCCTGTAATGTAAGGCTTACAGAGCTGAGCTGTCATTCTGAAGAGGCACCTTTGGCCTGGGATGAGTTTTCCTGGGAGCAAATCACCACTAAAAAATGTGTCTATGTTTTAATAAAAGAAATGTTTTACTTTTTCTTTTGCTTGGATCTTTTTGGGCGGCCCTACTCCTGAAAGTCGTCTTGGCTCGGGCACAAGACAATTTGAATAAAAACTGTAATTTTTCAATCAAGCAAAGGTATTTCTTCTGTCCCCTCTCTCTTCTCGTTGCTAGCGTTGGGAGTTGTGCAGATGCTCTGTGGAGGAAATGGCTCTGAAAACACAATCATCTCAGTTTTCTAATTACATTCAGAGTGTGAACTGGGACAGAAAAAACATTACATATAAAACTCTTTTTGACAACTTCTTCCTCTGTATTTGTCTAAGTTGTGCTTCAGTTGGATAATGAGATGTTTCTGTGGTCAAGAGAAGGCTGAATAAGACCAAGACTGCTCGGGTCTGAGACGGTGTACTCCGGGTTCTCACGGGTCCTTGAAATCCTTGAAAGTTGCTGAATTTGAAAGTATAAATTGACATGGGTTATTGACAGTTAATATTGAGGTAAATGTCTCCTGCCGCTGTTGTGCCCTTGTTACTCGGCACAAGAACAAACGTGCAGCCATAATTACTGCCCTCTGTCGCCCTCTGCTGTTGGCGTGAGATTCCATGCAGATCAAGGCAATCAGAGACGGCACACTTCACCTCCGGACACACAGAGCCACTGAATACTAATACTTCAGTGAAGTAACGTTAAGCAACACACAGCAAATGACAACATGATGAAAAGTCCAAGATCTCTGTCTCAACAAAGACTGAACAGATCTGACCAAGACCCCAAGGACAAAGATACAAAGGCTCTTACAAGTTGTCCTCCCATCTGTGTCAGCACATTCAGTCCTTGAATTGGAGGGAATCGTGCCTGGAAAGTCATTAAAAAGTCCTTGAATTTGATTTCAACCAAGGTGTGAGAACCCTGTATACTTTTTTTGGGAGACTGTACGAGTCCAGGTCTCGGTCTTGTTTGTGTGGTCTCCTCACCTACAGCTCTCCTAAATAAGTCACAAAGCACATGTTGTTCTTAAAGTATTTCGCAAGTAAAGGGAGTTATTGTCATGAAAGTAAGTGCTTCTCCCATCACATGGTGTTGCAGTGGCTAGCATTGTTGCCTCACAGCAAGGAGGTCACCGGCTCGTATCCCGGTTTGACCAAGGGCCTTTCTGTGTGTCGTCCAAAAACATGGAGTCCTCATGTGGACGCTCAAGAAGTAGATGTAAATGAGTAGTTGTAGTCAAGTCCTGGTCACCTAAAGAACAAAGGATTCAGATTTTCTTTATTAATAATAACAATAACAATAACAATAATAACAATAATAATAATAATATTTGACAGACGTTGTCAGTTTGGACTGAGCTGTGATCATTAACACTTTAAACCAGAGCACTGATGTTCCTCCTCCCCCCGTGACACGTGTCATACATGTTGACATGGAAACAGGCTTCATTCGTTTACGTGCTACACACCAAGTATTTGTGCATTTGAATAATCTGAGCCACGAAATTCCTAAACTCCACTCAGATTACACGCGTTACCATTCTTGTGTGGAGCTTAACAGAGCATCAGCCCAGCAACGTCTCCCATGTTTGTTTGTTTTTATTGCAACTTGCATCACATTGGTCTGTTATCGTTGACACCAGATCAGAATAAAGTATATTTTGATAAGAGTTTTGAGTTTTTTATTTGTGTCGGCGCTAATCTGAGGATTACACTCATTCAACCATAACGTCAACATGCTGATGCTCTGTGTGCTGCAGCACATGATGAAATTAAAGAGGCATTCGAGAGGAAATACTCATTTATTTCAATTGTACAATATTCATTTAAGAGATAGTGAAGATTAGATTCTCTTCAGACTGTGCTGTAGAGAAACATGGCTGCCAGTGGGGACACGAGTAAATTAGATTTTGGCTGCTTAGCAAAAGACTCACCTCATAAAGTCAATCATTTGCTTTTCTCTCTCCGTGAGTCGGTCTTTTCCGCCTGGAAACACATTTGGTGCAGACGTGTGCCGGGTACATACACTTGTGAGATAAAGTGACAGATGTACCCTTAAGTGGCTGAAATCTTTTGTTTCCTGAGCACAGGGACAGACCCACTTCAAACAGTCCTGAACTAGACCTTTAAATAAACCTGTGCTTCAGTGTCTTGCCTGCTTGTTACTCCGATATTTGAATACAGTGCTTTGGCATCTTTATAAATGAATACATGCATTTTACTTCAAAGTGTTTCAACCATGTTGGCTCAGGAACAGGAAGTGGAAGCACATGGCAGATCAGGGTTGTCAGGTCATGGGTCAATCTGCTGGTTGGGTAGATCTTCACCCAGTTCTTCTAGTGTGACCTCATTTTATCACCGGAAATTGAAAATAAAAAAACCTTAAGCTGCAATTAAGTCTGAAAATGTGCCTTGAATTGTTGAATGGGCCTGAACAAGAGAACGTAAATGTCTTCCTTCCTCGTCCGTTATCTGGATTCCAGACGTTTTACTGCGGTTGTGAGTGACGTTCATCATATATGAATAAAACAAACAATCTTTTCCAACATGAACACAATGACATTTGTAAGCTCCAGTGTGTAACTTCTGCAGACCTTTGTGAAAGGACAAAGTTACCTCATGTTTCAGAGAACCCAGGTTAATTCCTTAACCTGAAGTCAACACTGTTAGCTGTTAGGCCTCCGCCTTCACTCTGTGTCTCCACAGACATGAAAACAACTGTACTGAGAAATTTGTTTCTATTGAAAAGTTACACACTACAGCTTTAAGATGCATGTACTTTATTCAAGTATTTTAGTTTTACTCCCTACATTTGAACATAAATCTGGATCTGCACTTTCTACTACTTACATTCTCGAGACAGTGTAACCAGCAGTGACATGGATGAAGAAAGGGGCCCCCACAGAAGCTTAATGCCCGAGGCCCACAAACATCTATGAAATGCCTCTGACAAAGACACAATGTGCTGTGAAGCTCTCCACCACCTTGTCATCTTTACTTTGGCACCACACAAACCTGGCAACCCTGGCCAGCGTGAGCCAGAGAAGAACGCTGCCACCGTATATGAAAGAGCGCCTCCCTCAGGTGTGGCCCCAATTTAGCTTCCTACACTGCAAGAGTGAAAAAGTCAAAGTTTTCAGTTTGAATAGAAGAAAAAAAAAGAGGGTTGAGCGTGGGTGATGTTTGTGAAGATCAGAGCAGCGCAGAGAGATTTCCTGCAGTAAAACTCTGTGTCACGTTCTGCTCCAGTGTTTCCAGACTGTGGCTGAAGAAATGAAGATAATGAGCCGCGTCTGCCAGAGTCTGCAGCACGTCGTAGATCACGGCAAACAGGAAGTAGGTGGGGAGGAGCCACGTGAGGCTAAAGACGCAGTCGCCCACTGGCAGCGGGATGGCGAGGTGTCTGGACAAGAGTGAGAGAGAAAATTTAGTATGTCGTCCAAAAATGGACAAAAATGTCATAGTTTAGTATGTCGTCCAAAAATGGACAAAAATGTCATAGTTGAGTATGTGGTCCAAAATGTGACAAAAATGTCATAGTTTAGTATGTCGTCCAAAAAGTCACAAAATGTCATAGTTTAGTATGTCGTCCAAAAAGTCCCAAAAATGTCATAGTTAGGTGCCTGCAGCCACAAGGCATACTAGTCAGAACCCTAGGGTTCTCACTAGAATGCATTGTGCTGCGAGCACATCTTGTAATCCTACGCGTTTATTCTGCTTATTATTCCTCTTCCTCCCGTTTTTTGCCGCGCTTCTCCTCCCGCAGCTTTGAGAAAACCCCAACACAAGTTATATCAAAACGTGCGCCTTGACCGGGAATCGTGAGCTATGATTTTTCTAAGACTTTCGCGTAACCATGGCGACAGAAATCGCGAAAATGTAAAATAATTTTCACTCATTTCCACTCACACAATAATGGGAAACCGAAAACAACCAAGCCCACTTCGGAGCATCACAGTATCGTCATACTTTAAAGTAGAAACGTGGTTGGAACTTTAAACGAGTCACAAGACTTGGGACTTTTCTGACCTAAGTCAAAGTTTTGATCCATGTTACGGTTTTTAAACAATCGCAGTTTAAGTTTTGTACTTTTTTTTTACGTTTTCAGATTTTATAATGAGTGTGTGAGTGGTGTGTGGGCGGATCGCTAGAGTGGCCCACTCTAGCGAGATCCAGCAAAATAATCACCAAAAATTCCTAAACAAACTCCTCTCCTGCCCACAATTTCCAACCTACACTGACAATTTTTACATCAAAACGTTGCCATGGGCGTCGTCTAACCCTGTGTGCGTTTTCATGTTTATATGACTTGTAGTTTTTCTTAAAATCACCTCAAAGCGCAGACAACTCTGGTCACACTCTCCATTGACTCCCATGTTAAAATGTCGGCTTTTGAGTTCTGGAAAAATCAAGACGAGGGTGATTTTAAAACTGGGATTTCTCTGTCAATTCTTGCCCGTTTGTCACCAATTTAAATGTGGGAGTTGCCGAAAGCCTCCTGACGCTCACAAACCAAAAATTTTATCTCTATCATCAACCGTTCTTGAAATATGACAACTTTAAAACATGCTGTTTTCTCTGCTTTCTCTGCTGGTTTTGGAGAGATAGAGACAAGCGTGTGTGCGTGTGTTTGCGTGTGTGTGTGTGCGTGTGTGTAAGGAGCAGAGGGGACTTTGGGAGGGGCTTGTCAGTCTCTCTGTATTCTTCCACCCAAAACTTTGACATCTAACTCCTCCCACAGTTTTGAGAAAACCCCCACACATGTTATATCAAAACGTGCGGCTCGACCGGGACTTGTGTGCGATGATTATTTCTAAGCGTTTCAAGTAACCATGGCCACAAAAATCGCAAAAAACTGCCATATAACTTCCACATACACATGAATGGGAAACAGAGGGGCTTGTGAATCTCTCTCCCCCTCTCTCCTTTAAAACTTGATCTTTTAAAGGGTGACTCCACCAAAAAGTACTTCCAAGGTGGATTGGATCCAAATCTCCGGCCATATAACTTCCACATGCCGCAAGAACTGCAGGCACCCTCGAAATTTCGGCACGGAATTGCCGATCTAGTTTAGTATGTCGTCCAAAAATTGACAAAAATGTCATAGTTTAGTATGTTGTCCAAAAAGTGACAAAAATGTCATAGTTTAGT